>NW_015386671.1:15626-41768 GCF_001527695.2 Protobothrops mucrosquamatus | reverse complement strand
TGAAGCTCCCCCTCCCCCCTGCGCACGTTTTGTAGCTCCTAGTGTTTTCTTTTCTCTGGGAAACAGGTCCAAGTGGCTCTTTGAGTGTTTAAGGTTGCAGACCCCTGCTCTAGTCCATGAATAAAATATGGGACCTTGGTGCTTTTTGTCCTTAGTTGTTGCACTGATGATATTACCTAGTTTGGTAATGACATATCTGTAAGAAAACAACCTCAGCTCAGAAAACATCAAGGACCTTACAGATCAACTCTGAGCTATTACTATTCCCTTCTATGTATGCTTACTCTATTCTGTAACAAATTTTTCAGTCTAAAGACAATTATGGAAAACATTGTGTTTTTCTTCTAGAATGTATAAGATTGTACCAAATGAATAACAAATATATTTTCTAACATTTCTTTTCTAAGTTTCATTTAGCAATGAAAGTAGAATTTGGGCAAAGTGTATTCATTCAAGAATATATGGGAAAAAAATCTGACAAATTCCTGCACAAAGAAACCATTCATGTGGAGCAGTCCACTTTCAAAGTGCTAGTGCATCCTCCCCTCCACCCAAAGGACCACAACTAGAGTGAGGGATACATGGTATGCATTATCAATGTATAATTACCATTTAAATGAAGAAAGAAAAGTTAAAAGGGGGGAAGCAGGGGAGAATGATTCTTTTTCATAATAAAACAAGTCTGTAGTCATCTTAATTTAGAAATGTGTTAGCAAATTATTTCCCCTCTATTATTCATTCATGCATATATATGAGAGAGAATTCCTTTTGCAAAATAGAGCAAGCAAGTTAATCTATTGCTTATTTTATTCCTCTGTATCCAGGTGAAACAACAAGCTGCTTATTTTAACTTTATGGTAAACACTGTTCCTTACGCTTATAGTTGGGTCATATATGCCACTGACGGCTCAATAATATTTAGTTCTTTATTTCTATTTTCTTTTTTTCCATCCTAAGCAAGTGACACATTCACAATTCAATAGGCTTGAAGTATTGAACTAGCTAACTGACCTTTTGGTGTTAAAAATGCCATTTATATGCCAAGATTGTATTCAAAGCTCACATAAAGTTACACTTCATTTTTTTAAAAATGCACTGAACAAACCAGAATTGGATATTGACTTAATAGTAATCACTAGTATGGTGCTTACTAGTGAAAAAACTGAAATACATCAGGCTATTTGTTTCCCAAATTGTGTTTCATTGTTCTAAAATAAATTACACATTAACTCTAATTATAAATCATGTTAATTATGTGTGATATGTGAATGCAGCCAAAATTTTGAATGTAATGCCAAAGGCAAACATTTAACCCCAACACTTACATGGGCTAGAAAACTTTATTTCAGGCATTGGATAACATGCATGAAGAGACATTGGTTAAACCTGCCCATCACTTTACAAGCAGAATGTCTAATGAGGCAGGAAAACTGCTTAACCTCACAATTTCACAAATTGCACTGCAAAACACTAATGATATAGGAACAAATTGAATAAGAGGTTCCACTGATCAGCCATTTCCCTTTGCTAAACAGAATTTACATATCATGCTTACAAACACTATTGAGATAAAAAGCTTCAGATGGAAATTATGTTATACATACCATATTTTCTGCGTAGCTCATCATATTTCACTCTTCTTTCATGTCTCCTGCAAAGGTTATTAATATTAGAGAAAATAACAGATATTTAAGTTAATGATTATAAAATAAAAATGATAAACCAGTGCTAACTAATAATATTATGTATAGCTATTACAATCAGGAAAAATGAATTACATCTACAGTCATTTCTACATCTCAAAATACATTTTTAATATACATTTGATGATCAAATATATCAACACAATACAATTTACAATATATCTGATATTGCAGTGTGATTTTCATATCTGTAAATACTTCTGTAGCATCTGAATCAATCTTCAGTTCAAAGTTGTTTTCCTTCCTTTAAATTTTATCTGTATTGATTTCCAATGACTGAAGCACACATAATGAATGCAATATGAGTATCAACCAAGCTTTTAAAATTTTAGCATATATGATAGCTTGTAAAATGAAATATTTTTTTCAAAGGCAAAACAAATTAAGTTCTAGATTATGGTACTTTATAGAAAGATTAAGAAAGTGTCAGTAAATATAATTCTGTATTACTTTTGACACCAGAATATTTCAGAGGTTTTCTTCTATTTTCAGATCAACTCCTTTTAATAAACTTCTCCGAGATGATAATCTCAGCAGCTGAAATTGAAAGGACTGCAGGAGATCTATTGTACGCAATAGCTCAAAGTCAGTAATAAATTTTATTTGACTTAGAGGACAAGAACCAAAAGACATCCATGCCTTTGACTTAGAATGGGCAGAGATATTTGTTTTATTCTCCTGGGGTTCACTGGATTGAATCATCATAAATTCTTTCTTGAATTTAGTTACTAACTGATTTATGTGGGATCTACAATCCCTATATTCCAATTGCACTTTCATTTAAGATAAAAACATAAGCAATTTCTACTATTGCTGTGAAGATTATAAAAAGCAATATTGTAATCCACTTCATGAGAATAAATACTTGCCCAATGTTGGCTTTTACTGAGCTGTAATGATGCAGTGGTTAGAATGCAGTATTGCAGGCTAACTCTACCCAATACCAGGAATTCGATCCTTACTGGCTCCAGGTTGACTCATCCTTCCAGAGATCGATATAATGAGGACCCAGATGGTTAGGGGCTATGTGCTGACTTTGAAAACTGCTTAGAAAATGCTGGGAAGCACTATGAAGTGATATACAAGTCTAAGTACTATTGCTATTTATGGACGTGGGCAGTAAAAAGAAAATACAAGTCATTCTTGTTATAACTTCCAATGGAGATTATTTTGCATTTTAGAGAAAGACTGAAACTGACACCACTATGGAGTGATTACAGATGGTCCTCGACTTACAATAGTTCATTTAATGAGATCATTCAAAGTTACAACAGAACTGAAAAATATGACTTATGACTGTTTGTTATACTTACAACTGTTGCAGCATCCCCATAGTCACATGATCAAAATCCAGACCCTTGGCAATTGACTCATGACAGTTGCAGTGTCCCAGGGTCATGTGATCACCTTTTGCAACCTTCTGACAAGCACGGCCAATGGGGAAGCCAGATTCACTTAACAATCATGTTATTAGCTTAACAAGTGCAGCAAGAAAGGTTGTAAAAGGGGTCAAAATTCATTTAACAACTGCCTTGCTTAGGAACAGAAATTTTAGGCTCAATTGTAGTCGTAAATTGAGGACTACCTGTCATCTAATCCTTATTCACCTCTTGCCTAGATTACAGCAACACACTCTACATGTAGCTGCTCTTGATTAGCTTACAGCTAATCCAGACAGCACCAGCCAAGCAGCCATTAGCATTTCTTGGTATCCTTATGTGATAACAATTACTATGTCAGCTGCACTGAGGACATTCAGATAAAATTTAAGGTATTGGTGGTCAAATAACATCCAGATTCAGCCAGAGTTTCATTCCAGACAGCATTAACCTTGCGAACTATCAAGCTTCCTCCTTCCGTTATATATTCAAGATGGACAATATTTAATATTTATTTGCTATGTATATGTAGGGATGTGGGTCTATACATATGTTGTTCATAGTATGTATTAGGTGTGTGTCATGTATGTGTTTCACTTTGAGAGCGGGCAACTAAATTTCATTTTTGATGTGTGCCATTGTGCACACAGTATAAAAATGACAATAAAGGTTATCTTATCTTATCTTATCTCTTCTCCAGCAGCAGAGTTTAAAAAAAGAAGCTAAAATGCTGAATTAAGGAAGCAATTCATTAGAGCTGCACCTCAGAAAGAAATATGTCACAAAATACCCAACACATGATTAGTAGTAGAAATATATAGGAAGAAACAAAGTAGCATTACTGCCTCTGGAGATTTTATTCATTTTTAGCTCCAAAAAGACTTGGTTTCTCAATTTTTCCTTACTCTTTCCATTTTCCTCCTGATTGCCCTCACTTGATCTAGAATTGTATTCTTCATAAACTAAGCTTATCCGTTCTTTGAATAGGTGCAGTTAGCTTCTTTTTAATACCTTCAGTAAGCATTTTATTTGTTGTTTTAACAGTCTCTTGGAAAAATGAAATTAATAAGAGATTCCATCTAGCCTTCAGATGAAGGTCCTTTTATTATTTTAGATATTTATCAAGGAGACAAAATGCCTATCTAGCTGGCTGGCTCTTGTTCTGTAAAGAACATTTCTGCAACTTTGTTTAAAAATGAATTATATTTCACTAGGCTTTATGTATATTTATCTGTGATTCTTACATACATGTATTTTTAAAAAGTGTACATTATGGAAGCCTCTAGACAAGGCATGTATTTTAATAATATATTTATCTGATTGATATATTGGATTTCTATTTTCAGTGTGGCTATCAAAATTTTTAAAAGTTTTACAATAGTTAAAAACTGAAATTGTTAATACAATCAATTAATAATTAAAAGCTCAATGAAAGCTATGTCATTACAATTTTTCTCTATGCATAAAAAAAGGGAGCAATATTCCAAGGGAATTTGTTCCATAGCCCACAAACAACAGAAGAGGTTTTCTCCTGCATTCCAGACTAACAATTGGGCGTCTTCAAAAAAAGCCTGTCTTGCATGTAGGAATGGCTGCAAAGGTTTGCAACAGAAAAGGTGCCCTATAAACAGCCAGGCATTAACTATTTGAGGGAGATGGATGGCACAAAAATGTGAAAAAATAGTAAACAAATAAACTAGAGTTTTTATTGTGCCTGATCAATCTAGTCAACCAGTGCAGATCTCTGCAATGCATAAATATAAGAAAGTACTATTATTTATCGTTACTTTGCTGTGCAGAACTGAATTCCAGGAGAATACAGACAGTAGTTCTTGACTTATGACTACAATAGGAACCATAACTTCTGTTGCTAAGCAATGCAGTCATTAAGCAAATAACTGTGATGGCTAAGCAAATGATACAGGCATTAATCAAAATCTGGCTTTCCCCATTGACTTTGCTGGTTGAAAACAAAGGCGATCATGTGTCCCCAGCATGCCGCAATCATCATAAATACATGCTGGTTGCCAAGTGCCCCAATTTTGACACATGACTGCGGGGATGCTTTGATAACTGTTAAGTGCAAATTTATTTCTTTCATGGTTACTTTAAAAGCTTGTTAAATAATTGGTTGTAACCCAAGGACTACCTATAAAATGAAGCAGCACCATAGCAGGGATATTGGCAGAATTTCAACCAATGAATAGCCCAGATTACTGTAATTTATTCTGCCACTCTTCCACTTGTGACCAACAGTAAACTTGGATCCTTGTTTGTAACAAGCCAATAAACTATTTTGAAGCTCAAAGCCTTTCACCAAAGACAGGCTGAAAGGCATCAGGAATCTTCTGCTTCTGCAACCTAATAATATTTCTGTAGCCAAATACTTAAGATTTGCTGAGAGCAGTATTACAGTTAATAATTTCCAAACTTACCGTTGAGCAGATTGCAATCGTTTTTCTTCCCGATCTCCAATAAATGTTTCTTCTTCATCAATTGCTCTCCTGAAAATGAAAAAAAATATATGCGATTTCAGAACAACTATATGCCAGAAATATACTGTTCAGGTGGCATTAATTTATTAGATTACCAAACTTATAACAGGGAATATATCATTTTAATTTTTGCAGCCTCAAAGTGTGCCTAATTACAAACTGTAAGCTAATCAGAAGTAGTATCTTTATTGACTTACGATCAGGATGTATCTGAACCCAACATTATCAAATGCTATTATAATTACACTTCATTCTAAAATTTTAATTCAATTCTTAAATTAAATGAAACTTATAGTTCAGATTTAAAGTGCTCTGGATATAGTAAAGAGATTTGTTTTATATAAAAATAAACCTCATCTAATATACTCTCATGATTTAAAGTGGACAATTTATCAGGATACTTAACAACATGACAAACAGAATAATGAATCATGCAAGTATTACTGAATTTATTTTTTCTATTAAGTAGAATAGTGGACATTTTCTTCTTTCAACTCACATGGAAAAACAAGTGTGAAAAAAGGATCAATAGAAAAATATTTCTTAGTTATTAACTTTTGATTTGTTGGTCAAAATAGGAAATTTTATTTACTACCACTGTACTTTGACCGTTTCAAGAAAGAACACTGACATCCAGTGGACATGTTATGTGAGAGATTAAAGAATTATTCCAAAAATGCCATGAATGTGTGTGTGTGTGTATATATATATATATTTAATAAAAATGATCTATGGGACATTTGACTTGGTTTATTTGTATTTGTAACTGTACTTTGAAGATTAGTATTTTTCAGCAAGTATATATTTCCACCATTAAAAGAAATGTAGTCATAAAGTGCGAAGACACATGACTGCATCATTTAGTGACATTAATCACTGCCATCCTCTTGTCGTTGTTAAGCGAGGATCATGGATTGTTAAGCTAGAATTCACTGGCCATCACTTGAAACTTCCTGCTAGCTTCCAAGAAAGTGAATGGGGAAGCCAACCAGGGAGACAACAAGGTGTTGGTGGTTTATCAACAGGCAAGACAAATGAGCACTACAGAATTAAGCAAGGCTACGGAAGGGGTGTGCGGGCTCTGGGGCCCAGGAGCAGATGCTGGGAAGGGAGAGCAAGCTGCCACCTTCCTCTATGGCATCTTCCCAACTGGCTAGCCCATTTTGATTCTGATTGTGGGGAGTCACCCAAGAGAAGATGCAATTGGCAAAAAAAATATCACATGGCTGCAGGATGCTTCAACTATTTTCAGTATGATCCAGTTGCCAATAGTCCAGATTGTGACCACACTGAGATGCCGGGATGGCCAGAATTTGAGACCTGGTTATAAATACTGTTTGTTCAGCCCCACTTAAGTGAACAAATAGTTGTCAGCCAAAAACTCCCTATATGTTATATGTTTTTTCTTTAAGGCCAACCTCCATGTACGGGCAATGGAATGAGTACAGGCAATCCCAACTTACAATAATTGAGCCGAAATTTCTGTTACTAAATGAGACATTTGTTAAGTGAGTTTTACCCTATTTTACGACATTTCTTGCCACAGCTGTTAAGTGAATCACTGCAGTTGTTAAGTTAGTAATCCAACTGTTAAGTAAATCTGGCTTTCCCATTGACTTGGCTCGTAAGAGGTCGCAAAAGGTGATAACATGACCCAGGACATCACAATCATTGAGTCAGTTACCAGCCATCTAAATTTTGATCACATGACTATCAGGCTGCTGAAATGGTCATAAGTGTAAAAAATGGTCATGTCACTTTTTTTATAAGTCGAGAACTACCTGTAATCCGAATGCCACCCCACAGTCCATCTTGAGAGATCCATTCAGGAATCTTTTAAAAAGCTGATTAATGAATAAGGTATTTTCATGGCTTTACTGATAGGGAGAGGGGAAAATTCATCACTATATATGCATTCTACCTCCTATAGCCCCAAAATTCAAGGACGTATCAAATTTCGTCTATTTAATATAAACTGACAATACAAAAACAATATCTGTACCAAGTAATGGGCTTTAATATCACTACCAAAAAGATTACACACCTGTGGATTTATTTGATAAAAATATTTTGTAAAAATATTCAAGGATCTGGAAAATGATAACAGGTTTTTTTTTAAATGAAAAAAAGTTAAATCCGTCTTTATAATAAATTATGGCCATCAACATTCTACCAAGGTTTAATTTCCCATGCTATGATCAGTTTTAATATCTCAGCACAGTGTTACTGTTGTGATTTTTTAAATCCTTTTGTAAACCACCCAGTGTCATGTAATAACGTATTTACTTTAAAACAAAGGAATCCATCTTGCATGTATTTGGAATGAAGAAAAAAAAGCTCCAAACAATATCTAATACACGGCCTCTGCCAAATATAAATATTAGCCACAGCTTTAAAATTAGTCATAGATAAATCAAATTTGGGAAGTTTCTGCAATGATAGCTGTCATTTTTACGTTTTTAAGTTATTTACAGTTGGAAAGATACAACCACACATTATTTTATTTTCTAAAATTCCTGTGAGGTCCAGAAAGACTCCAGACATATCCTTGGTAATAAAAATCATGTTGTTAGCTAAAAGTTTTATAGCATGCCAACTTTTCATTTAATTGGGAGTGGGGCAAGCATTACATATAAACTAAAGACTCTTTAAAAAGTATTTAAGTATGGAAGGCCTGGCAGATGCCAAGAGAGACCTCTATGTGTGTAATATAATCCATCATGCTTAAAGCTTAGGTCTAATATTATTTCATTATATTTGTTGCATTTTCTCTGAGAATTCAAGATGACACTTAAGATGGTAATTATCTATGGTGCTATTCCCTTATTCATAGTTTTCCCTAATTATGGTTTTCATTATTTATTTCATTTTTTCTTTCTAGCATGTAAATGGGATCATTATGGGTAGTCCTCAATTTACAACCACAATTGAGCCCAAAATTTCTGTTGCTAAGCAAGGCAGTTGTTAAGTGAATTTTGCCCCATTTTATGACCTCTTTTGCCATAGATTTAAGTGAATTAAGTTAAGTTGTTAAATGAATATGGCTTCCCCCATTACTTTGCTTGTTGGAAGCCAGATGGAAAGATTACAAATGATCACATGCTCTCAGGACAGTCCAACTGTCATAAATACATGGCAGTTGCTAAGTGCCCAAATTCTGATGACATGACCAAGCAGATGCTGCAACCATTGTAAGTGTGAAAAATGGTCATAAGTCATTTTTTTAGTGCTGTTGTAATTTCAAACAGTCACTAAACAAATGGTTATAAGTTGAAGACTGCCTGTATTAGAAAGTCATCATACTAGAACATTGTCTGGATTTAATGAATTTTATATGATTTCTGAAACCATTTGCGTGACAAACTTTAAATCTACATATTACACATATAGATCAGGATTAAGATAGTTAAATAATTTTATATCTTGGAAATATTTTTTTCTTTTATATTTTTTATCTCCAATGACAAGATGCCTCAAATTCAAATCCAAACATTTCCTCTTAAAAGCAGCAAATAGCAGATTATTATTCTCTTAGATCATGCAGAAAAAGTAGTCAAATAAGAAAGTAAGGCCCTAGACATGCAAATAATCTAGCTTGGATGGTAGATACACATATTCTGTGTAAATATATTTAAAAATTAAGAATCAAATTAGCTACAAAATAGCCATAGGCATTTGATTATAATAAAGCAGAATTTACTCAAGATGAAAACTTCAAATTTTTAGTCCTTACAGTTTTTACATATCCAACATTGTTTATTACCTCAATCTTAATGTCTATAAAACTGTGATAAATGCTAGGGAAGAAGAGATTTTCTCCATCAAACAATAAGAAAGAATAATCTCTGCTGCATATGTTACAATCCCGACTGACTTCCCTAAAATGTCTCTAAACAATCTAATCTTTTATAATTATATTATAGTATAATTATGGTATGATTTACTTACAGTTGGATCCCTAAGAACAGATGTGCTAGAACAGAAGTGTCAAACTGCTGGCACGCGGGCCAGATGCATCACGCGGAAGCTGCACCCACCCCAGCTCCAGCAAGGGGAAAAATTCACGATATGTCGCGTCATGTCACGTGACGAGTTTGACACCCCTGTGCTAGAATCTTCAAAAATGCTATTTTCAGAAGGAAAAAAAAATCAAGAAAACGTTTTTAAAAAATGTGTGTACCTTTCAGAACGCCTACGACATCTGCGGCAGCAATAACAGCAGCAACAAATTATGAACATCAGAATGATGCCTACTACAACACCTATAGTGATGATGATTGCTTCCAAATTTGCTGAAAATCAGAAGTAAAAAAAAGTTAGAAAAGGTAGAAAAAGTAGCCATTAGAAAAGTATGTTATGGGAAAAGGTGATTTATGTCCATTATGCTTACATGCACACTCTTATTAAGCACTATTACGTATCTGTATGATAAAAAGGAAGATCTATCACTACAGTATCTATTTGCTAAATTTAGATATTTTATTTAATTTGTAATAACATGACTGTGCAGTTGCCCACGTTTCATAATCCATATATTAGCAGTGTTCATTTATCACCTACTTCACATTAATAGGAAAATGTCATGAGATACAAATTGAAAAAAACTGTGTAATCAATGGAATCGTACTTGAGACAATGACTCAGTTATTACATAATGCTATGCCATAATACGATTTGTCTTTAGTTTATCATAGAACATCCCAAGAAAAAAATATGAAGTTTATAAAACCCGGTAAAGCAATCTGCATATCATACCAAACTAAAAACAAACCACCCTATTGTGAAACATAGTGCATGAACCAGACAAATATCAAGTAGGTTCAATATGCACTTCCTGTTTTTATAAAACAGTCATTTATAGATTAAACAGTATTAGTCTTTCAGTTTATAGCCAATATTTCTATTATGGAGAGCCTTCAAGGTAGTTAACAAAATTACAGACAAATACTGAATATAAAACTGTAAAAAATATAATTTAAAATTATTAACAAATACTAAAATCATATTAACATTTGAAAGCCAAACAAAAGCAATATATCCTTACAAATTTTCTAAAAATTTAGAGTGGGGCCAAAAAACATTAGAGGACATGCTCCATAGCTGGAATGAATACAGAAGGCTCTTTCCTCTATGCCAAATAAAATAAAATAAAATAAGGCTGACTTTAAAAAGTCCCTTCCTGCTAATCCTAAGAATTGCATCAAATATCAGACACATTTTCCACACTCAGTCATTACAAAACCATTTTCCTGTACTGAATACATCCTCTCTTCATGTACACATTTATGCCAAAAAACTGATATCACAATAAATTTTACGTAGAGTTTATTGTAGTGGAAATATTCCAGAGAATCCAGGTTACATGGCCATTCTTCACCTTGGTGAAGTCTTTATATCCTTTCTAAACCAATGGAAAGTTGGAAGGAAATTATTTAAGGGGTATTGGGAGTCTGTCTGAGTCTGTTCATCTGTTAGCAGGATAACTGGAAAACAGTACAGAACTGGATCAGATTTGGCATGGGAAGAAGTTGGGAAAAGACAGAGAGTTGAAAACAGGCTTGATCAAGCCAATGGATGCAGAGGTAAATTATCCTCAGTGCACCCCAATGCTGACTGTTCCATTTTAAGCTTGTCACATTCCTGATCACATGGTCCCGTGCAGAACATGCGGTACACAACTCACTCTGTACTCCAAGTTCATGTACATAAATGAAGACGAAAATACAATCCATGAGGAGAGTGGAAACACACATACAACATATAGAACTCCGAGATACCATGATTTATGAAATTATATAGGCATCTCTTGAACAACCCTGAAGAAAAATAGAGCTAAATGCAGGTGAAATCTTTATCACTTTTCCTTGTCGTGATAAGAACAGTGAAGAGAATGTATTTCTCCACTTTTACTGCATCCACTGAGAGCCAGCCAACAGCTGTTTCGGACGACAGATCTTTCCTTGATAAAAAGAACGACTGGGGGAACTCTTGCAAGGCTGCTGTGAGGATTCTTCTAGGCATCCATTGGTTAAAGTCTCTTGGATTTGCTCTGGGTTGAACTCCAATTGTGCTCCTATGAAGTGACTGGGGAAATATTTTTGCTGCATTACCTGGGTGGATTTTTAGCTAACTGGTCCTGAGGAAGTGGACAGAATCCCTGCAGTTGTGAGATCTGCCACCTGTGTTCTAAACCCATGCTCCTCCTGGAAAAGGCACATGTTTGTGGGAAAGGAGGTGGTAGTTCACACCTTTTCAAGAGACCTTCTTTGGACCCTACTTTGCTGGACAACAATCATCCAGTCACCAACAGAGGCTTCTGTAGTGTGTTTTTTAAGAAGGCGCTGATATGGCACTGATATGTTATAAATTTTAATCTTTTGGTTTTTTTTCTGTTTGTTTCTTAACCCTCTAGAGTGTTTTACAGAATACTGACATCCGTAATTTTTTTCTAAATAAATAGTGATACCATTTCACAGGAGACACTGAACTGAATTGAATGTTCTTTCATAAAGACATTGCAATTATATTCTGGCCTGTGTTGATTTAACATATATACAAGATTACATACCCCAACATATTGCCCAGTAAGACTTAGTAAGTGAACACAACGATGATGGTGGCAAGATTTTGTTTACAGGATAATCCATACAAGTAGAATTTTCACTGCACCAAAGACACTGTGAGGAAAAGGAATGAAAAATAAAAAGTTTATCATGAACCAAGCTTATTATTAAATCAGCAGTTTTATCAAGGTTATAACTAACACTTCTGCAACTCTATCGGTACCAGAAAAAGCCAGCAGATTGGCAATCTGATCTTATTAATATTTACACCCCATCTTTATTACACTAGTCCAGGCAGTTTACATAATATTCTTGCCTCCTAATTTTCCAACACCCCTCTGAGGTGGATTGGGCTAAGAGAGTGGCTGGCTCAATCACCCAACCAATGTTTCATACTTAAGAGAGGAGTAAAATTTGGAATTTCTTGATATAAAGTCCAGGACCTTAATCACTATACCAAAGTATCAGTTATGACAGGAATGTTTTGTCCCATGAATGCTTTATACTGAATGAATGAAATTACACCATATTTCATCTTGATTTATCAAGATCCCATTTTTAAAGGCTAGCAAGTTATAATTGCTAGCACATTTACCTTACAGGTAGTCCTTGACTCATCACAGGTGGGACTGGATCTTCCCTTACTAAGCAAAGTAGTCATTAAATTGCACACAATTTCTAACCTTGTTGGCTGCAGCCATTAAGTGAATCACCATGGTTATTAAGCAAATCACTATGGTCATTAAATGAATTCAGTTTCCCCCAATGACTTTGCTTGTTGGAAGCCGCCTGAGATAGTTGCAAATGGTGATCACATGATCCCAGGACCCAACAATCATCATAAATACTTGGTTTCCAAGCACCCAAATTTTGATCATGTGACTGTGGGGACACTGCAACACACATAAGAGTGAAGACTGGTCATCAGTCACTTTTTTCAGTCCAGTCACAATTTCAAATTGTTCTTAAATAAATGGTCATAGGTCAAAGACTACTTGTATTTGATTTAGTCCAGGCCTACTTCCTTAAATTAACCAGAAGAGTTTTAAAAATTCAAGTAGGTCTCAGTTTATGACTGATCATTTAGAAGTAACCCTAACCCCACAGCGAATAATGGGTTTACTTAACAACTGCGGCATTCACTTAATGACTTTGGCCATGGTGCACAGTGATTACAATGCAGTAGTGCAGGCTACTTCTGCTGACTGCCAGCTGCCAGCAGTTTGGCAGTTCGATCCTGACTGTCTCAAGGTTGACTCAGCCTTCCGTCCTTCTGAGGTTGGTAAAATGAGGACTCAGATTGTTGGGGGCAATGTGCTGACTCTGTAAATTGCTTAGAGAGGGCTGTAAAGCGGTATATAAGTCTAAGTGCTATTGCATTTGCTTAATGGCAATGCACTTAAAAATTGCTATAAAAAGGTTGTAAAATCGGGTTAGCCACATGATTATCGCTTTACAACTATCATGACTTACGGTCATAATAGGCTAGCTCCATCATATTATTTCCCATTCTTCAGCTTGGAAGCTGAAAATGTATTTTGTACTAATCTGAGCAAGAAATAAAAATGTAATTTCCCAGAAATTCAGAATCTTTATACTGGCTTTATTTATAAAATTACTCCGCCGAACAATTATATTTATGAACACTGCTATGATGAACTCCAGATGTATTTTTTTCCTAAGAACAATGCTGGCAGTGCTATAGTAATTTCCCTGCTGCATTCATCATCCAATTATCAATACAACTCATCAGCCTTGGAATTCAGGACTTAATGATTCTAAAACATTTATGTTGCTTTAACAATTTCAATATGGCTCAAAAGATAACTTCTTGTGAAAAAATTCAGGCTGCATAGCTACCATTTTTATTTAAAAAATTGGGGCTGGTGGAAGTATCAGAAAATTTTATCAGTCTTCTTTTCCTTTTCTTCACTCTTTTGTGGATTCATATCTGTAAAATAATTCACTTGGGCTGAACAAGGAAAGGGAGTATTTTAAAACATCACTAACAAAGAGCAGATGGCTGTTGCAATTCCAGGCTTTTCTGGAAAGAAGGCAGCTAGCTCTCTTCCTGGAAAAGGGAGCTCAAATAACTCAGAGACACTGCCTTAATGAACCCACTCATGAATGAGGAGGGGAGTTTTGCTTGTTCAGTTTCCACAATTTTGTTATCCTAATGTCTTATTTCTTGACACATAACCATATTAATGAAACACAATGTGACTCTTGCTTCGCTGGCTGTATTCTGCTGTTAGGAGCTTCCCATCCTCTTTTATCAATGATGTTCTGGCCTACTTTATCACTGTTCCTCTCTTCTACTATACCCTGGTGCTACTGAATTCTAGCTTCACTTTTGTTCTTTCCATTCTCTTTTTCTTGCTGAATCTAAAGTTCTGATTACAGCAAAAGAATAGAAAAATCCTTAATTAAATGGCTATCGTATAACATAAGGAAAATAATGAGATAAATGCTATAGTTAAATAATAAGGTCACTGTTATAAATTAAGCCATTCATTGTAAAAGATTATTCTTCTGAAATCATTTTTTTTTTAAAAAAAAAAACCTCTAAACATGATCTCAACTAAACAAATGTTTAGGCGTGAACAGTTCACAATCCAAATTTAGGAAAGTGAAACAAATCAATATTGATTTTAAGTTATTATCAGAATTCACTAGGACATGAAATAACCATCATATGAATTCATGCCAAGAGATTCATTTTTAATTTAAAAAGACACACTTAATATTGGTAGTCCTCAACTTATGACCAGAATTGTTCACAGAATTACAGGCATAAGTCATTACAATCATCAACCCGGACATCATATGACCGGACTTAATTTTACAACTTTTGTTGCAGTTGTTAAGCAAACATCATGCTCATTAAACAATGTGATGTTTTTAAGGTAAATTATGCAAATCCATTCTACCTAATGGTTGTTTTTTGTTGGAAGTAAATATCAAAAATTAACAAAAATAACTGAAAATCATGATCACATGACTGTGGGATGCTGCAAACGGCTGTAAAGGTAAGCCAACTACCAAGCACCCAAAAGTGAGCATATGACTGTGAGGGGTTTGAGCTATTGTACTTTCAAAATCAGGTCATAAGTAGCTTGGGGGGGGGGGTCCGTTGTAATTTCAAATGGTCACTAAACAACTAGTTATAAGTCAAGGATTACCTGTAGTCACATTATCTTCAGTTTTAAAATACCCAGCACATTAAACACATTCATTTGTAGAATTCAAAGAGACAAATTTAACTTTTTTCTTTCATGTTATGACAAATCATATTTAGTAAATCGTTTATAAGCTCACATATTTATCACAGTCCTCGCAAATACCGTACTCGATTTTCTCCCCTTCTTTCAGACTTTTCAGTTTGTCCTCATATATAAATTAACTATATTAAGATTTGGTAACAAATCACAGCTTGTACAACCAACTGGGTAAAATTGAAATTGTGATTTAACATAATTTCAAAAGAGGGATTAGAAGCCCACACAAGAAGAATAAACTTGAAGATTCAATTAGTAATTACCAAACTATGGCTTACTCCCATCAATGAAATAGCTTTCTTTTTCCAAATATTTATGACACCTTCCTTACATTTGAAAACTCAGCAGGAAGTTGTCAGGCTACCACAGAGATAAAAAGAAACATAACTCAAAGCTGCATCTTTATTGTATTCCAGGGAATGATAACCATAACAGAGAGTTGACAACTGCTGAGTGGGGTAGAAATACAAATTCATAATTTATACCCAGCTAGATCTCAAACTTTTTGTGCTCTCTTGCAGCTGCACCCTCTTTGAAAATTTGGATTTCTTATCTACATCCCTCAGAATGTCCAAATATGGCATAGTCTTCTTTACATTCTCTGCATTCAGATTCTTTTGTTAACATAAGCCCACCACTGTAGACTGAAAATCTTTTAAGTCATTGAACTCTAAATGTTATTGTCTTCTAGTTGCCAGTGACCTATTGTTTACTGATATCAAACAACAAATGTTTGCATTTAAAAAAAAAATCTGTCTCTGCCCATGAAATACAGTAAAAATAGTCAAAATTTTCCTCTGGTTAAATAAAAAATGAAAATACTTACGACAGTATTTTTTGTACATGCTTCACAACTCATTCCAGTAAAATCAGAACATTCTGAAAAAGAATAAGAAAATTGCATGGGAAAGTTTAAATCTGAAGGTTGTAAATTTTCTGACAAAAATGTATAGATAGAGAAGCAAAGACTCTTTAGATCCAAGAAAGGTCAAAATTTCAGAGTGAATCAAATATGTATAAATATTTCAGAAAACTAATGATTTTCAAGATGCTAGGCTTTAGAAAGCATTTTGTTATATAAATTTCAACTACACCTAAATAAAGCAGTTATTGAGCAGCAAAGTACATTTTATAATAAATTCCAATATTGTAGCATAGTAAATATGCTCATCGCTAAGTTGCATAACATATTCAATGTATATCTGCATTACTGTACAAAAACGCTAACTAGAATAAAATGAAAATAGTATTTACAAGTATTTATTTTTTACATCTTGTAAGCAGCATTTTGTAGTGATTCTTTAGCTGCAGAATAGTCTTAAGAACTGCAACCATTTCAGGAAAATTTCCATGTAAAGTCATTAAAGACTAACTTACATTTACAACTGCACATAGAACACTTTGCTTGAGTATTTTAAATAGCTGAACTATATTTATTTTAAATGGAAACTTCTGCAGAAGCACACTGTGACCCAAGAACTGCAGAGTAACATAAAACTGAACTGCATCTGTCACATGCCATAGGCAGATTAACATGCCTTTTTTATTATGAAAATGCTTCTGACTCCTGTCCCACCAACACTTTTAACTGTAAAAAAACTCAAGCTATGGTAAATGACCTCTCGATCAGGTTTTACTGACACCCATATTAACTGAACTAAGGACTGATGTGCAGCCAATGTGGTAGGGAGAAGCAGAGATTCCAATCTGTTTGCCACCTCCCCAGAGCATCCTTTCACCGGTGCCATACTGAGCAGGAAGGGGCAGGATGAGGCAGACAAAGCCAAAGTCATTCAGAACTTTCTTGCACTCTACAGTCATTAATTAGTTGGAGTACAAAAGCAAGACTGCTTTGGGAAAAGAGAGCACAAGCTGAAAGGAGAAATTGTTGTGGTATATAACAGCAAATCTTGGCAAAGTGGAACATGTTTCTCCATGCAAGGGAGGATAGAACATCATCTTGCCTAAGCAGTAAGATGAAGGTTGCACTCTGCATGCAGCCCCTGCCAGCTCCATTCTGCCCCTTGTATCCTGCTGCTTCGTTCTCCTCAGAGCCCTCTCTCCAGAATCCCAAGGGTGCTTTTTCCAAAAAGCAACTAGACTTTTTTTTTAATTTTGAAAACATTTAGCTTCCAATCCAAGAAGTTTCTTCAGTTTAGAACTAAAGAGGTTTCTTGGTTGACAAACAAAATATTTTCAAAAAAAAAAAGAAGAAGTCCAATTGCCTTTTGAAAATAGCATGTTTGGGACAACCATGATCTGGATGATTGAGAATGTTTACAGACCTCTCTCCAGAGCTTTTTTCACCCATCACCCCAAGAGCTGTGCCTATATGTGGGTTCCTGATGAAATACTCATTCCTTTGCGTCAAATCCCCCCCAATTTTTACACATCCCAAACATGGTCCTGTTTCTGCCACAGGCAGACCACTTTCTACCTATGTCGGTCCTACATCTTGTCAAATTTAGTCTGCTTTCCATTAAAAGTAATCTGGACTAATTTTTCAGAAAACATACTTATGAAATGAAAAGACATAGCAAATGGAAGATAAGACATAATTTTTCTTTAAAGAGAATTGCTAATAACACTTTTATTTATTGGCAGTTTTTGATGATTAGACAGGATAATTAGAGAAAAGAATCATAACATTAAAAGAAATGTTAAAATATATTTTTCTTATAACTGCTGTGAAGAGTATCAAAAGCCACTCCGTATGTATGTATGTATGTATGTATGTATGTATGTATGTATATATTACTTTTCCTGCACTTTTAGCTTACTTTTTAACTTTTCTTATTCTGTATTGTTTTAATATTTTGTGGTCCAATAGCAACCAAATTAAATATTGATGTTCTGATTAATATAAAATCTTGCAAGATAAGCAGCCAAAATGAAACAGCAAATAAGTAGTGTTCTTCAATAAAGTATTTAAAACATTTAGTTGAATGACATACAGTGAAACTATTCATTGACCTTGGAGACTTTTGTACCAATGTATGAAAAGGCCTCAGTATTACAGATCTTGCAAATGAATCACATGATCGTGACAATTTGAGTCAGAGATCTTCGCCCTAATCTATCAACTCAAAGAAAAATGTTCAAAATTTTTATATTTAAAACAATTAACTCTATTAGGGTTGAATAAGCTATAAATTACTAGAAAATAAAATCAGCTCTTTAATAAATTAGAACTTAAAATGGTTAACTCTCTCATACTATGACTAAAAGTACCTTCAGAGATGTTTTAATTTAGAAATGTTATATGGGGTTGAGAGGTAAATAAAATACCTTCCTCAACTAGTCTTAATATAAGGTGTCTCGTAGCTGTTCTTAACTTACACTTTAAAATACCAACAGTAAAGTCCACTTCAAATCCATAATATCCTGTCTAATTCAGTTCCAACTATTTTGTGGAAAATGTAGGAAGTGCTACCTGCAATAAAATCAGGCAGTTCCTGTAGGAGTTTCAGCTAAATCATCCTATTAGAGGAATGTCATTTTCACAATCTCGTAAAAGAAAAGGCATCAACCCTGAAGGCCCAGGTTATTCTAAGTGTTAATCTGATGCTCACTGAAATTAAGATATTAGCTCGAGGTACTGCAGGTTTATGGAGGATGGAGTAATAGAGGAGGCCATAGAAGTCTGGGAAAACAATACAAGGGCAGGAACTGTATCCAGTTTTAGGTCAAAGTAAAATGATAAAACCAGATTACTGGAAAGGACGTTCATCTGTAAAAGACTGAAGGGGATTTAGCACGATATAGCTCCTTATTTTTAAAGACGCCTGGGGCGGGGCCGAGAGAGACTGCTAAATGTACGAAAAGACTTTGCTCCCCGAGTCAGAGTTCCTGAACCTTTGAGCCTTGTCACCTCCAGAGCCATCAGGCCTGCAACTCCCAAAATGGGGATGGGGCTTGACATTCTCCCCTCTCCCCACATCTGCAAGAAGCCTAAGTGAGAAAAGGAAAACGGGGGAGAAAAATGCGCCGGTATCCAGAAAGGACCCAGGAAATACGGACGCAAGAGAAGGGACTGGAAGACTCTCCCCACCGCCGAAAAGCTGGCCATAAGGCGGGAAAGGAAGCCGAGCCTGAGCAGGCCATGCTCCCTCCCGCAATGCACCCCACACCGCCCGGCCCGAATAGGCGACAGGACCGCTCCTTGCTTACTCGGAGCAGGAGTTGGCGAAGGCGACACAGAGGACACAGTGTCCAGTCCCATCGTCGGGCAGCGACATAGCAAGACGCACAGTACGGCCAGAGTCCAGAAACGCTGCCAGCAGGCCATAATCACCGACATCAATTCACCCACTCAAAGCCGATAACCCACGCACTTCTCCGCCCACCTGCTCCCATAGAATTCAGGGAGAACTTATCCCGATTCGCGCAAGCGTATTTTAACTTCGTGGCAACGCCCATGCCTCCCGGCGAATAGGAACGCTCGCCAGCGCCCACGAGGCCGCGATGCGTTCTCTCTCGCTCGGTCCGCCGCGCCGTTTCTAGAAATGAAGGCGGATGTGGGGCGCCCCTATTTGGCTGTGCTGTTAACAAACTGGCGTTTGGAGAAAGGCAGGATGACGGGTTGTATGAACTATTTCTATAGGACAGGGTTTCTCATTTTCAGCAACTTTAAGAGGGATGGCCTTCAACTCCCAGAATTCCTCAGCCAGTATGGTGGGTCCGGGAATTGAAGTGCCTTCCTCTTAAAGTTGTAGATTGAGAAACTGCCTGCTGGCTGGTGAATTCTGGGAGTTGAAGTCCATGTATTTTAAAGTTGCTGACGTTGAAATAGCTAGGTTAAGTATTTATGGAGACAGATTGGAGCATCATTTTCTTTGGTGGAAAGTCGCTGACACCAGTTTACCTAATGTAATGCATTCAGCACTTGATCTCTATTTGAGATTGATGTGAACTGCAAACCTCATACATGTTCTTGTTTAACTGTTTGCCAGACAAAAACTTTAAAACAATTCTTAAGTTTTCTCAGCTTTCAAACTCTTTGCTAGAGCCTTAAAAAGAGATTCTTCAACTATGATTCTGAATCTGTAAGGCTATAACTTTTTTTTATGAATCACAGGTGTTACTTTGAAGGAAATATAAATGGCTTGCATTGTCACTTAGTGCAAGCTCTGTAAGTTACCAGAGAATAGTATCTTAGATTTCCAATTTTTAAGGAAATGCTGGAGAATTCAGTACAGGTAGTCTTGAATTTCTGTTCACTTAGCAACTATTTGAAATTATGAGGGTGCTGAATAAAGAGACTTGTGACTTGTGCCCAAAGTTATGGCATCCTTGTGGATTTGTGAATAAATTTTGGGTGTTAGGCAGCTGGACTGCAGCTCTCAACACAATGGTGCTGTAACCTCTTCCACCAATCTAGCCACTCCCCCCACCCCATTTCAATTATCTATCTAGCCCAGGGGTGTCAAACTGCCAGCCTGCGGGCCACATGCGTCATGCCGAAACCGCACCCATCCCATCGCCGGCAATGGAAAAAAAGTCACGATATGTCGCGACACGTTATGTGATGTTGCGACTTTGATACTCCTGATCTAGCCCATCAGCCTGTGCAAACAAGGCTGGCCTCAGGGTCCACTAATATACAGAAACCTGCTCAGCCTACTAGACCCAGCTTAACTTCAGGTTTTTTTTCAGTTGACACACCCAGTCTGTGCAAAGTGCGGCCTTCCTACTGTCTTTTGTCATTCTCCAAGTAGGCTTCATTCTTATGATTCTTTGAAAACTGATTTAGAGAAGGCATCCCCATGCTCCTGACTCCATCTGTTTATTGACCCGCAAGTTCAATTAACAACCACAATTAGGAGACCCAGGATTGTGGTAATTCAGTGAATCTGTGACATGCCTTAATTAACAACTGCTTTACTCAATGACTGATTCTGTGCCCAACTATAGACATAAGTACAAATCTTTAGCAATTGTTCACAATTAGAACTGTGATGAGTAACTTTGCAATCAATCCTGGCATTTATGGCCTTCACAGGACTGTAAAGCAAAGGAAAGATAATTAAGATTGTAAGCAAAGTTCATTTAGTTACTGTTTTGCTTAATGATTGAATTGCTAGTGGTTGCTAAATAGTAAAAACATCTTCAAATTTTTAACCATCTTTTGAATCCCTCCCCCCAAAAAGCCCAATGAGAATACTTTGGAAACCTAGAACACTGAACTAGGATGGTCTAATTTGGAACGCTGGATTAAAAGAGCAGAGTGAATGGAAAGAGAGGGGTGAGATACATGTAGGCCTATTTCTTATGTTATACTAAGTGAGAGTAGTATCTTTCACCTTAGCAGGAATTCGTACTATAACAATGAAGAAGACTTCTATATGTCAAAAGTGGTCTGATCACCCAATGCAAAATGTTTTATTTTTTAATTAAAAATACACACTTTACATAAAAACATATACTATAAGATATCATTAAATGTCAAAACCAGTTTTCTTTAACTCTGATTAAATTTATACATTTCCATGCAACACAAAGATAAATTTTGTTCTAAAACGAATGGTGGGATTCACATCCAAAATTTGGTATTTGAAAAATTACTCTATATCATGCCAAACAAGATAAAATTCAAAAGAAACAGATTAATGTTACACCCAAGTAGCACTTTAATAGCTTCTGCATGCACAAGCATCCAGCACTGTCAAAAAGTCCATTTATAATAAATATTTCATTAAGAAAATGTACAAAATCCAACTAGACAAGCAGTTCAATTTTTCTTCAGCATCAGTGAGGGATACTATCTATTCACATTTAAGGTGGTTAGCTAGGGGGAACGGGACAGATGGCACAGAGCTGTTTCTATTTATTACTCTGATACCACTGATGCTGGCACTGGTGGTAACTTTCTCATTTTGCTTAGAGGCCTTGTACTCTTAAAAACAGAAAAGCAAGTTGGGCAGTACTGAGCTTCAGATTTAGCAATCATGTTACCTGTCCAGACCACAGGTAACTAAGCAATGTTTGACTGGGTTCCTGTCCTTATTGCAGTCAGGACACCTATAAAGACTACAAAATTATATAGTTTTATATAGCTTTATAACTGTATGGCTATAAAAACAGGAGCACAGTCAGCCCCTGCTCAGTTGCCTGCAGTCCACGTGGCAGACCACTTTGTCTCTGAAGATGCTAGATACAATTGCTGCAAAATATCAGGAAATCCGTTGCCTAAACCAGTCACTAAATCCTGAAGCTCAACATTGTTAAACAGATACTGGCCGTGAAAACCTATCCCCAGAAAAGCAAGTTAAGTATTTGCAGCATCCCAATACTTCAAGTTAAAACCCGTAAAAATGGCTTTAATATAGAACAGCTACCTATGGAGTCATGACCAAACTGAAATACAACAATTCTTGAAAGCATTCTCCTATCTGTCTTCTTCCGATATTAAAAGCACCAGCCATAAGACAAAGTGTATCCTCCACCATCTCCATGAAACTCACCCATCTCCCAAAAGATCACTCCAACATATTTTAATTTCTTTCAGAGAGCTTGAGCTAACAGAGCACAGGGTACATAATGGAGTATTTATTTTGGAAAACAGTTCCATTCAGTATATGGATATATCTATGTCACCTCAATCAATACAGAGTATGCTTTTTTGTTGTTGTTGCTTGCATTCAATTGTGACTGATTATCAGAAACTGCCTGGACAAGTTCCTGAAGTTTCATGGCAAGATTTCATAAGTGGTTTGCCATTGCCTTCTTCCTAGAGCTGAGAGACCAAGTTTGCCCAGCTGGCTTTGTGCCTAAGGTAGGACTAGAACTCACGGTCTCCTGGTCTCCATGATACCTTAACAAGCTGGTTCTCAGATTATCCTTAACAAAGGGTAAAATGGGGCCTCTAAGCTAAGTACATCAGCTCCATCATTTATATTGTATGATGTAACTGATGTATTGTTTGCTAATTGTTTTCATACCTCCTTTGTTTTTAATACAGGAGCTCAAAACAGCATTCATAGGACTTACTTTCATTTTTCCCTGCAAAAACAATCCTATGAGGTAGGTTGGCTGAGAAAGAATGACTAGCTCAAAATCATCCATCGAGCTTCTATGACTACAGGTGGACAAGAATCTGAGCCTTCTCACTCTTAGTCCTACTCATTGGTAAGATGAGAACTGAAGTAGTAGAAGAAGAAGTGATCAGAACGCAGCAATTGTATTTCCATAATATTTCCAAATTCTCCAAAAGGCAATAGAAACTGAATACCTGAATGAGAAAACTGAAGAAGCAGTATTGTTATTCGTTTGTCATTAACAGCACATATAAGTTAAAACCAGTCCTGCATTTTGAGGCTGTTC
Source organism: Protobothrops mucrosquamatus (assembly GCF_001527695.2). Classification (NCBI taxonomy): domain Eukaryota; kingdom Metazoa; phylum Chordata; class Lepidosauria; order Squamata; family Viperidae; genus Protobothrops; species Protobothrops mucrosquamatus. Next base: position 18,028 of record NW_015386671.1, on the reverse strand, counting down.
TTTATATGTAATTCTCATGAATTACAGCTATTTGAAGGAAATTGTATTCACTTCCCATTTATGAATTTCATTTAAGTGCAAATATAAATCATTTCTAATATTCTATTTTTAGTTGTAAACAGTGCAAATATAACTGTTAAGAATGTTACATACCCAACATTTTGGAGAAATTCCTCATTCAAAACAAAGTTAAAAGCTCTCAATGGCTTAGACCGATGTACATATAATTGGAATGGTAAATGCAAAATAAACATTAATACAAAACAATTTCCAATAATTTGCCTACAGAAATAGATATTATAAACAAAGCTTTGCTTTCTTTATCATATGTTACTATTTTTACTGTTTAAAGCAAATAAAGTAATATTCTTAGAAGCCAATAAGAAAGATACAAGATTTAGTTCAATTTCCAGAATATACTTAAAAGCTTTTGTAAATTCTTATTCACTTAAAAAAGAGATCAAAAAGCATACTCCAAAGTTCATATCTGTTTCTGGTACTACTTAGAAAGCAGTAAATACCAGAAAATGGAAAAAAATATCCACCTGAAAGCATCTCAGCAATAAGAAAACAAAACGAGATCTACAAACCAAGCCTATGTGCATGTAACAATATAGCAAGTGTTTTAATGATAATCTTATCTTCAAAACTGTAATATTATATAAAAATATTCTATACTTAGTGTAATTTATTTGGAACATGGCTTTCAGGAATCCACTTATAAAAAGTAACCCATAAATGTAATTCTATATTTTTTTTTTAAAAAAAAAAATCTAAAACCAGAAAGGCATTTTTCAATAGAGTAGGCAGATTTTCTTCTAAGTTAACCAATATTTAGAATACTTACGATTTTAAGTATAAAGGAAAAACTCACATTAATTATAAAAATATTTGATAATAAAGGGATATATGAGCCTAAGTACAATTGCTGTCCAACTGATCTACATTTTTGACTTTGCCTCCATAATCAATCCTGAGACTATTCTGATATTGATAAGATTACTCATGTGCTTTGTCTGTAAACAGACTTTTACATAACTTCCTTTGTTGAAAAAAAAAGGGTTAAAACTTTTCTTTAAACAAACAAAATATTTCTTAGGCAATGCAGTTTTACTCCCACTAATTATCATTATGTTTCTTTAGAACTGGCAATCTTTATAGGAGCAAAGGATCAGTCATTAAAATGTTAACGAATATCTTTTGTATGTGCATAATGAAACACAAGAATAGGTACAGGACTGAATGTGTAGATAAACTATTAATTTGCATACTGAATGCCAAGCTATTACTGTAAAGCTTCAGACAAAATTAGCTTATTTGTAAAAATAAGCAATGACTATCAGTGAAGATAAGATTTAAACTACAAATGTTTCGAATTAGAGGAATACAAGTAGTCCTTGACTTATGACCACAATTGAGCCCAAAGTTTCTGTTGCTAAGCAAGGCAGTTAAATGAATTTTGTCCCATTTTCAATCTTTCTTGCCAGCTATTAAGTAAATTACTGCAGTTAATTTAGTAACACGTTTATTAAGTGAATTTGACTTCTCCGTTGACTTCGTCAGAAGTTCGCAAAGGGTGATCATATGACCCCGGACACTACAACCGTTATAAATGCATACCAATTGCCAAGCATCCAAATTTTAATCACACAACCATGGGGATGCTGCAATGGTCGTGTGAAAACTGGTCATAAGTCACTTTTTGCAGCACGATTGTGACTTCAGTCACTAAATGAATGGTTGTAAGTCAAGAACTACCTGTGGTCTGGTACGAAGTACAAGTAATCCTTGACATACAACAATTGAGACCAAAATTTCCTTTGTAAGTCATTGCGGTTATGTGACCAGATCTGATTTTACAACCATTTTTACAATTGTTAAGTGAATCACCACAATTAAGTAAATCATGTGATCATTAAGCAAAGCCACCACGCCCAACTGACGTTTTTAATTGAAAATCGGCTGGGAAGGTAATAAATTGTGATCATGTGACTGCAGGATGCTGCAGCCAGTCATACATGTAAGCTAGTAGCCAAGCTCCCAAATTGTGATCACATGACCACAGAGGTGGTGTGCCAGACATAAGTGCAAGGACAGGTTGTAAATTATTTTTTCTGGGGCCATTGTATCTTTGAATCACTTGTTAAAAAAATAGTTGTAAGTCAAGGACTACCTGTACTTAAATGTTTCAATGCTGGAGAAAAACGAACTACCCCCCGAGATCCGGATGATTCCGGATCTCCTTACTTTCCGCCGTGCCCTCAAGACATGGCTTTTCCAGCAAGCGGGCCTGACCTAGGGAGGATTTTAGGTAGGGATGATTTTAAGAAAATTTTAATTGACACACAGCTTCCAATATTTGGCTTTTAATTTGGTTTTATGGGGGTTTTTTGTTTTTTGAT
>NW_015386671.1:2427-15526 GCF_001527695.2 Protobothrops mucrosquamatus | reverse complement strand
ATAGCATTTTTCATACTATATTTTATGGAAGAAACTTGAGTTCTGCAAAAGTAAAATGATACTAACATTTGTTATTTATAAACTTATAAAAACTGCTGGTTTCAGATACCCTTAAAAATTTGCAGTTACAACTAAGACTAGTATTTCAGTCGGCTCATTACTGTTTCTTATCAATCTAGATCAGGGGTAGGCAACCTTGGCTCTTTTATGACATGCTGGCTCAGGAATTCTGGAAGTTGACGTCCACGAGTCATAAAAGAGCCAAGGTTGCCTACCCCTGATCTAGATAATGAAAGTAAAAGTCACCAAACTACAAACCCTTGCTATAGTTGCAGAAGTTGCCAAGCTGTGGGAAAGCACTTAACCTGTAAATGATAGCATAAAGGGAGAACACGCAAAGGAATGTTTGGCTTTCTTGACCCATTCTTTTAAGAAGTACGTGTAACCACAGGGATGTCAATTTCAATGGCAGAGTGCCGTGATCGTGCAGAATATGGTTGGGAAGCATAGCTATGCACACTAGGGGTATGCGAATATAGAGGCTGCCAGAAAGGGGAAGGTAACGTCTTGCATGCACAATACCACAGGCATAAGAGAATAGCTGTAAATAATAAGCCACCTGCACTGGCAATAGCAATGTAAACCGAAATGTCAAAGGTGAAAACAGGCTCATATTTTTGATTCAGCTCTCTATTATGAAAGATGACCCAAACTGATGGTATCAGGCAAATGACACATGCAAGAAGAAAGAAAAGGCCGGCCACAAGATGGCAGCCTGCACTATTGATGAGGCATCTGACCTGCTTGATGTTAGGCACAGTGGATACAAAAGCTGTGTTACACATGCCAATTAAACAGAGAAAGAGGGCCAAGACTGTGGTCAACATGCTAATGGGAAGAGCTAACTGGAGGACACGCAAATCTAGCTGATCAACTGCTGTGTACCACTCAGTATCATAAATGATACAGTCTTTGCTCCCATCAAAGCGATCACACTTAATCCACAGCCCAATGTAAACGGTCACATTCTTTTCATTTTTGTTAAAGGTGTAGAGTCGCATTTGTCTCCAGTTTGGAAGCAGTGCAGCAGCAATGAGTCCTGATAAAGCAGCTGTTCCAGAGAGGAAGGCTAGGACCGTTGCAGCATGAACATCCCGGCAGCCCATTGCAATCAGTAAAAAAGTGTCCTGGAAAAGTTGGGAAAGAGCACCAAGTTAACTGTATGAAGATCATTTCAGTGCATCAGATTCCTTACTGTAAATGATTCAGTATTATTAGTGTATCACCTAATAGCATTGGTAATCCTGAACTTATGACCATAATGGAACTTGCCCATTTACAGCTGCAGCTCACGATGACTAACTCATGATGGGAGATTTAACTTAATGATCTCCCATTCTTACTCTCCCCAATGAATTGTTAAACAAATACCCTGGTTATTAAACAAATACCCTGGAGCTGGGTGCCCCAGTGGTGTGGGAAGGACTTGAAGGCCTTGCACAGGCCCAGGTCTTCCTGCTCCAGGCCTCCCCCATCCCTGAAGCATCTGGTTCTTCACTCCCTGTCCTTCAGGATTTCCCCAGGCCTTAGCCTGCTCAGAAACTGGCCATTCAGCCACAGAAGGGAGTCTAAAGGAACCATTGGTACAGAAAAGAGCAGTTAAGAGCAAGAGCAAGGCATACTTCCCATCCAGAAATCCAAGGGACTTCCAGCCAGGCCACTTAAGACAGCCTAAAACTGGGCAATATAAGCCACCAGAGCAGGAGGCTGTTAAATCTTTTAGGCCTCAGCCTACTTCCCATTCAGCCTCCCAGGGATTTGCGAGTCTTGACCTACTCCAAGCCCAGCAGCACCCAATTTACCTTTTCTGATTTTTGCAGAGGAGCCAAAATGATACAATGCAAGGCTCAGCTTTCTTCCAAAGCTGCAAGCCTCATGGCAATTTCGTGCTATTCTGCAAGCAAGCAGTATTTCTCAAGAGACTGTTGGGGGTTCTATGTTTTAAGGAGGCTCCACAAACAGAGCAGAGCTGAGAGGCCATCTTTAGTGTAAGCTGAGGCTTGCGGGGACCCAACCGGATAGTTGAGGGAAATAGCTGGGGGGGAGGAGCACTGCTCTTTCCTGTGGTTAGTCGTAAGGGTGAATAATGGCACAGGCACTGAACTGGCTGTAAGTTTGTAGCAGACTCAGTACCTTTGGATGGTCTGTCGTAAATTCAAACAGTCGCCAAGCAACCAGCTATAAGTCAATGACTACCTGTAATACAGTAAATTTAATCACAAAATAGTATTTAATGTAAATAGTCAATATAATTATTTAACACAGTTTCTTACAGCCAAAAGCCCTTATTTATTTACTTGAAAATAAGCCCAAGTGAATTAAATTGATTGTCAAGTGACTGAGCATATTAAATAACAATTTCTACTTCCTGATCTATATTCAGCCACACATTTAATGGCAAATGCATGTAAGCCACACATTTCATGGCAAATGCATGTACTGTAAGATAGCTTACAGTAAAATAATTATTAAAAAATGCTCCAATTTGCTTGACTGTTAAACATACAAAAACACAGAAGCTTAGCATGATGCCCAAACTTACCTTGGAATCCTTGTTTCTGCAAGAATGCAAAAGAATGTTGTTAACCAAAACAACTATAAAAACAGAGACTCAATTACTGAATACTTTTCTATTTGTAATTTTAGGTATAGGACAAGTAGGTATAGAATTTGCTATCTGACTTTTTAATTAAAACTAATTTGCATTGGTCTAAACCTAGCCATAATATTATTATTCAAATATGAGCCAAGATAAGTACTATTCTTCAGCCTGAGAATGGAATTTAACCTAAAGGTGTAATTAAATTCAGATTAATAGAAGAACTCACATATGTATACCAATGTTTTTAGAGCAAATATAACTATATTTTGAGTCAGTGGCCATGTTTGCATAGATTTATAAGACAGGATTTCATTGAAATTCAATTTATCATGGGGATTATTGCAGCCAAGAAATTAAAAGACGCTTGCTCCTGGGGAGGAAAGCTATGGCAAATTTAGACAGCATACTAAAAAGCAGAGACATCACCCTGCCAACAAAAGTGCATATAGTCAAGGCCATAGTTTTCCCAGTTGCAATGTATGGATGTGAAAGTTGGACCATAAGAAAGGCTGGGGACCAAAGAATTGAGACCTTTGAAATATGGTGCTGGAGAAGACTCCTGCGAGTCCCTTGGACTGCAAGGCGTTCAAACCGGTCAGTCCTAGAAGAGATCAACCCCGATTGCTCTTTAGAAGGCCAGATCCTGAAGTTGAAACTCAAGTATTTGGGCCACCTAATGAGAAGGAAGGACTCACTGGAGAAGAGCCTAATGCTGGGAAAGATTGAGGGCAATAGAAGAAGGGGACGACAGAGAATGAGGTGGCTGGATGGAGTCACTGAAGCAGTAGGAGTGAGCTTAAATGAACTCCAGAAGATGGTAGAGGACAGGAAGGCCTGGAGGAACATTGTCCATGGAGTCGCGATGGGTCGGACATGACTTCGCAACTAACAACAACAACAAAGCTGAATATTAGCATATTTAGCCCATTCACTCACATTTTGCTGCTTCCATTTGCATGACTGTTAAACATACAAAAACACAGAAGCTTAGCATGATGCCTAAACTCTCCTTGGGATCCTTATTCTGCATGAATGCAAAAGAATGTAGATAACCATAGCAACTATAAAATACTTCAATTCTATTGTAAAAAGTATCCATACAACAAAAAAATATCTAATTTCAGACATTATTGTTTCTTAAGTTCTTCTTTTCATTAACCTGTTGGCATTAGCAAACTTCTATTTGAAATGCCTGCCCTTTTACTATTTTTAACATTCTATTTCAATTTACAATATTGTTCTACACAGATGCATAGTTGTACTGGACTTGTGCACTTAAACTAGACATAACTTAAATATTACACTGAAGGAGAGCTGTCCATTGTCATTTTTAACAATCATCATAAGCTGATCAATTGTGTAACCTAATTTTGGATTAGAAGACTTGAAAACACTTTCCTCTCAACTATTTCACTCATATTTTGATATACCAGAATACAAACTGAAGCTAAGATACATGCTATGTTCTTCAATTTATCCTGCAAGTGCTAAAATGAATGAAACTGACAATTACCAACTCCTTATATAAAGAAAACATAATATTTCAAACCAATTTGTGCATGCAGGCAAAATATATATTACTATAGATGCTAAATCTATAAGATTAAGTAGCACTGACATATCCTTCATTATCTTTCTCCAAGACAGTATTATTTTCTCAAGGGCAATATTTTATGTGAACACTATATTTTTTGCTCCTCAACATTATGTTGAAGGCACATTCAAAAATGAGTTTTATCATTTGCAGGCAGCAAATCCCTCATTCAAGTGCCTGAGTGAGGCATGATTTCTCTTAGCTTCCAGTTGTGTGTATACACATAACTATATTGTAGATATTGTGGATATATATGTCGATACCGAGAATTCAATGCCAAATACGTAAAGCATTGCATAATGCCACTGAAGACCCAGTCCCTAAATATAGTAAAAAGCAGTTGTCACTCTTTTTAACACAGAAAACGTGAATCTTAACATATTGAGAATCAAATATATTCATTAAACTTTTCTATAGCTTTATGTATATACCATTATCCTTAAACTGGTCATCTGCCAAAAAAAAAATCAACAGTTCATAATTCTAAGTATTCAGAATCATTTGAAGAGCATAAAAATATGCACAATGTTTTCAATATAATATATCTCAAATCAGAGTATGGAACTAAAATAAATATGACACAGGTCATGCACACCTCATTCAGCCCCCACCATATCAGTTCTATACAGTATATAATTAACAAAGCCAGGAAAACATGTTGCAATATGGTAAGACACTTACTTGTACACTGTAACTTTCTTCAGTTCCAATTACTGTAATCAAGAAAAATTAAAAATCATATTATCAAACTGAACCACTAAAAAACAACTAAATAAAAACAATACAAAGTATTGTATTTTGTTTGCATTACTGTTTATGGCTAAAGTGATGAAAGTAACCTACAGTAAGCTACAGGAGATGAGTTAAATTATGATTCAGGACAACATATAAATACCTATTTGAAACATAACAATTAACAGACAATATAATTAGAGTTCTACCAGCCAACTTGATTCATCCTGTGTCTCAAAGCAGCCAACCAGAAAATCTGTAAAGACTTTTTAAAAATAGGGGTGTTGCCTTTCACAAATTTATCCAATTTCAATTTTAAGCCCATTTAAATCAGATCCCATGAAAACGTGTGGCACCAAATCTTACAAAACGATAACTATGGTATATACTTTTTCTAATGTATTCCACCAAACTTTTCCATAGGATGGCTCCTAATTTTAAAGAAGTATATTTTTTTAAAAAAAGTATTTCCTTCCAAGTATCAGAATATTTGGACAACAGGTTCTACTAGGCAGGCATCAGGATCCCCTCCAGATGTTGCTGAACTACAATTCCCATCCGCCTCTCATAGGCCATGCTGGTTTGAAATGCTGGATCTTGTGCTTCAGGAACATATCTATTTTGCCTTGGCTGATAAGCCTGTGACAATGAGACTCACTCTTGAATAAACGGACAACAGTTGCACTGAGGATAACAAATAATCGTAATCATCATTATACAATCCCTAACCCATATAAATATAACACAGCCCTAGCGGTCTGGACCGTAGGAAAGAAAGCTAATTACTGTATAATGAAAATTGGTATCTTTGTTGACAGACAGATAGAGCAAATCTCCCCTTTCTAACCTGCTTCCCACGCACGATGCGCACAATTACAAACACCGAATCCATCTTCGATCTCCCGGATTTTCAGGAAGTGGCTGCCTTTTCCAGGTCTGCCCAAAGCTTCCTGGGACTGTAGTCTCTCTCTACAGTTCTCTTAAGTTTCCACGTGCTTCGAAAGACTACAATTCCCAAGATCCTCTTTCAATAGCTATTATTGAAGCCTCTTTCCCGGTTGTAATTGAGGTTGTCCTTTGAGGACCGGATCAGGGTTTTTTTGGTTTGGTTGGTTTTTTTTTTTTGCAAAAAGGAGTTTGGGTGAAATGAGTTATCGCCTTCGAGATTTTTAGTAGTTATGACTAGTTTACTGCGGTTTTTTTTTTTTTTAACAAACCCATGTGAATTCTACGGATGGATTTTTACTCTAAAAATATTAAAATCGATGTTTAATTATAAAATATACAGAAATTGCAGTCTTTATGGCGCTTTAAGTTGCATTTTGAAAAGTCGTTTTTAATTAACGTTAATTAATAAAATTATCGTTTGGGAAAAAAAGTTTAGTTCCTCCAATGCATCCGTGGACCCATTATTGATCTTGAGCTGTCAGATCTCACAACTCTAATTTGAACCAACAATAGCCACGTTTTAAAGCAATAGCTGATTTGGGATTAGGAAGACAGCAAATTGTTCTTGTTTAAAAAGGGCAAGCACACATAGCCAAATCCTAGATCTGGGGAAAGTTCACTTAACATTTTATAGGAAGGTAAAATGGGAAGTCTCATCTCACACAAATCTGAATATGGTGCAATGGGTGTTCTTGATTTTCAGCAACTATAATCAAAGGGATGCCAAGGGTTGCCAAAAAGGAATAAAAGTCTACAAGCCCTGGACTCTCATTTTGCTCATCTCTGCTTTCACAGCATTTACAGCATAACTAGATGGAAGTTTATTCAGAAGCTAGTTCTACTGGCTAGATAAAACCAGCCATTATGTCTAATGAGCCACAGATTATGGCATGATGAGATGTATACACCCATTGTGGCTTAATCAACTATTTTTACAATAAATTATAGTTTAGCAGGATATATTAACCAGATGGCTTCTCTCTTTCTCCAATTTGGTCTCCACTCCCACCCGCCACTTCCAAGAGTACTAATGGCAAGATAAATGTACAAACTCCATTACTGGTTCTTCATTTCTACAGACAATTCAGGAGAATGAGAGGCTGTCAATTGTCTCACAACCTTCACTGAATCATCTAGAAAATTTGTTTCTATAGGTTCTTAAGTAGTGTGTATCAGCTTTCCTCTGGGATCCATGGAAGGCTTCCATCTACAGAACAAAACAAATTGTAGTCCACCATCCTCCCAGGTAGTTAAAATTCTCCAGTGGATCCAACATTATATTCTGAGCCTCAAATAATTTCACATCATGCTAATATTAGATTTTTTGCCTTCATTCTTCATTAGATTTAAGTGCAAAAGTAGTTACATGTATGAACTACTGAATGGTATTCTTTAGCTGAATTGCCATGTCATATTAAGCTGTTTGGCTGAATAAACCATAACTGGCTAGATTTGCATAATATAGCATTAGAATTATAGAGCTGGAAGGGACCTTTGAGGTCTTCTAGTCAAACCCCCTGCTCAAGCAGGAGATCCTGTATCATTCTGGACAAATGGTTATCCTATCTCTTCTTAAAAATCTCCAGCGATGAATACCCACAACTTCTGGAGGCAAGCTCCCCCGCTGATTGAAGGTTCTCACTGACAGGAAATTTCTTATTTCTAAGTTGGATCTCTGTTGTTAAGCTTTGATCTGTTACTTCTTGTCTTGCTTTGGAGAATAGGTTGACTCCCCTTGTTCTACGTCAGGGCTTTTCAATCTTTTCACCCATTGTACCACTTTTAGGATATGGCAATATCCGAGTACCACCAGTCGCCTAGCAAGGTGTCAAAAACCTGATGACCAAAAAAAAAAAAAAAANAAAGTACAGGTAGTCCTTGACTTACAACAATTCGCTTAGTGACTGTTTGAAGTTACAATGGTACTGAAAAAAGTGCCCCCCAAGGCACAGCCAAGCAAGACACCTGCCTGCCCACCCGGCGGTGCTCTTCCTCCTGTCCGAGGTTTTCATTGTTGTGAGCATTTCTGTTGAGGATTGGCAGCGGGGATGGGATGGGGGGTTGTTTGGTTTTTATTCCCCCCCTCCTGTCTGCTGGGTGGTTGCAGCAGGTTTTGGTCACTTCACATGACCCTGGGACACTGTGACCATCATAAATATGAATCAGTTGCCAAGCATCTGAAGACCCTGGAGATGCTGCAATATTCCAGCTGATCGGCGCTTCTTCTGGGCTCAGCAGAAGCACCAGGATTAGTGCTGCTTTCCAGCTGGAGCCTGGCGCTGATCCTGATGCTTCCACTGAGCCCTGACAGCCTTGCAGCTCCAGCCATCTCTTGCTCAGGCTTGTGCGGTGCTGCCACCGGTTCAGCTCATTCCCCTTCCCCACTACCACTTTTTTGGGATGGTCGCGTACCACCTGCCAGGTGCCAATGTACCACAGGTGGTACCCGTACCACTGGTTGAAAAGCCCTGTTCTACGTGACAGTCTCTCAGATATTGGAAGACTGATATTATCTCACTCCTAGTCCTTCTGTTTGTTAAATTAGACATTCCCAGTTCCTGAAACCATTCATTGTACAGTTTTTAGCTTCCAGCCCCATAATCATCTTTGTTACTCTTCTTTGCACTCTTCCCAGTGTCCAAAACTGGATACAATAGTCCAAGTATGCTTTTACTAGTGTAGTATAAAATGGTTCTAACACTGCACATGCTGAAAGATGTACCAGTGCAAGACTTTTTACAACTGCCACTAGAATGGCTATAAGTAATTTAAACATTTCTGCTCAAAATATTTCATGGAGCATTAGGTATCTGTAGTACAATCTGTTGTGCTCTCTCAAAATATTGTACTCTTCTTGAAGTCTTTCATGAAGAAAACAGCCCCAGGATCAATATATAAAATTATATATTTACATGTTTTAAAATTTATTCTACAAAGTACATGAGATACATAACTTTAAAATCTACATATGTTTTTACTATTTTACAAGAACAAAATACACATATTTATAGTTAAAAAGAGAAGCAACCATAACTTTGCATGAATTTAGTTAGAAGCAGAGTTATAAAAATTGATGTATTGGTTTAATTGGAAAATGTTGCTATATTTTTGAGAGATGTAATGCACTGAGTTGCTCCCTCTGATAACTTTCAATCTTTTCTTCAGCTTCTTGATCTATTATTTTTCTTAAGCATGTAATCAGCTGCTCAGATCCTTCGCCAGTAAGTGCAGATATGGGAATGATTTCCCTGAATTTGACAGTGACTTCAGGAATCATCTTTTGTGGAAGCAAGTGTAAATAATCTGAAAGGAAGAAAATATGTCATAAATTATTTGGTTGTACAAATTTGCTGCAAAATGTCTTAACAAAGGAAAAGAAGATGCAAAGTAAAATGATGCAATGCTTCTAACATTTCCTTCTTTGAGGGAAGAGGGTAATTTTATTCTCTTTTTAATGTTTCAATTCTAAGAAAAAAGAATATTAAAAAGGCCAATGCATGATTGTTAATATATATATGTTTTTGATAATGGTTCAAGACAATAATTCAAGTTGAAATTGGGATAACTACATCTCTACTAATTAGCAAAGGCCTTGTCTATTCATTATTATGCAGATAGAAATATTTTTGGTATTTTATTTTCTTGAACCACAATTATTATTTAAGCACTAGAAATCTTGCTATGAATTTTTGATTTATAAGTTAAGCCACAATTCCCACAATTATCAATCCTTGTTGATATTTTATATCCAAAAGATATACATATTCTTTATTTTAAAAGGAACTGGTCAAAATGAATCTTACTTTGAGGTTTCTGTAGTTGTTCCATTAACTTTTCAAAATTTTCTTTGGCGTTAGGCAAATCCATTTTATTCACAGCAAGCAACGCAGATTTAACTTGAAGTTCCTCTTTATACAGTTCCAGCTCCTTCAAATATAATTTGCATACACTTTTTTGAAAATATTTGACTACTAAGCAGTTCAGTATTACTTAACATAAACATGGTACAATATAATGTTAAGGCAGTTGTATAACTATATATTCTAGTTCACCCCATGAGTAGAAATCTTTAGTTTTATACTGGCAATGAAAGGCACTCTTAAATAAAACATTAAAAAAAAGTCTTCTGTTCATACTTCTAGGTGTATACAGGGTAAGCACTTGCCTATAAAGTCGCCAAGATTCAGATACAACTAAATGTGAATATAGTGGTGGTATATTTTTGAAATCTGGCTAGACAATTGTTACACTCTCTGACTTAGAGGCCAGATCTGAAATCTACTGCCAACAGAAAACAATATTCTTATCTATAAAACATGTTAAACTGCTTTGAGGTAAACAGACCCCTTCCAGGGACAAATTGGTTCAACATCTTTATTATCACCCATCCCTAGAAATATCAAGGAGAAACTTCCAGACATATAATATTATAATATTATAATAATATTATAATTTAAAGAGACTTATTATGCAAATAAATATTTCATCATGAAACTATATATAGTTTAATGTTACAACATAAAAGGGACAGCAATTTTACCTTTGCTAGTAACATTATAGTTTCAAATGCCGTCCTGAATGGTTTATGAGAAGAAAGTTGGAACCCAGACACATCAACCTAAATTTAAAAAAATAAATATTTTCACTCACGTGGTGAAGGTGAAAAGAGTTAATATGGTGGTTATTTATTTATATACAAAGCAGTTTTGGAAAATAGTACTTTAATGTTTCTAAATGATTTCTAAATTACTGAAAACATTAAATAATTTAGATATTTTTCTATGTTCCATTATACCTGCATATATCTTTTTATAGAAACTTTACATAATTGGTTATTATCCTATTCTGGATCTAATGGAAATTGTACCACAAGTGGCCTCCTCCACTAAGTTACCCAAAAATTTCACTACAAATTATTCCTTTGCTGTGTAAACTGATTGCTCAGTAGCATTTTGATGGACAATCTAGGAGACTCCAAGCTTTAATTTCAAAAGTGAACTGCCATAAATATTAAAGAATTCATATTTGGAAATATACATTCAGTGTTTTATATTCATGAAAACATTTCAGTACTTCATCCTGGGAACTGCTTCTAGTCTGCAGTCAAATATTATGGTTCGCCAAAATTATGGGAGTTTTGGTTTTGGCTAAGATATTGCATTAACTCAACAAATTATGGTTTAATAATAGTTAACTGATTAACATGAACCATCTTTTATACTCTGCATATAAGCTGACCCTCAATTTTTTAACCCAAATACCATAAAAATATGCCACTTATGAATAAGCTGGTCTGCATTTTTTATGGTACTTTGTTTAAAATCTGAGGATCTATTTATCCATGCGTTGGCTTATATACAAATTTATACACAAACACACAATTCATATGTTGGCCAAATTAAGCATGAAAATGCTAACAAAGAATGTATTCTTACAACAAAGAGAAGTTGTTTAGTTCTTTCCACATGTTTCAAAAATTTATGGCCTCTTCCTTTATTTGCGTGGGCACCTTCTATTAATCCTGGAAGATCAGCAACTGTTATCTAAAGAGAAAAAAAAATCTTTTTTAAATGGTTTGGGCCTGTTAAGTTCACTTAAGTGGATACCAAAATCATTAGGAAGCTAGTAGTTTCATGTGGTAATTCCCAAATAACAAGTTAAAAACAGCACACATATATAATAACAATATAGTTTTAAACAGTATAGTTTTAAAATCTTAACTTGTATAGTTTTAATGTTTTAATATTTTAATTATTTTTCTTCTTGGTTTATAACATGTAAGCTGCCTAGTTACCTTATAGGAGAAATCAGCGGCATAAAAATTTACTAAATAAATACATGTGGACAAATAAAGGAATACATATACATTACCTCTACTTGTTTTTTTTTTTTTCAACTATATAAAACTAAATATTTTGTTTTTTAATCACTTTCGGAAAGTGCTTGTTAATTGCCTTTCAGCTATTAGGAACCTTTTGATGTACATATTTTATTGCACTGGGTGAATTTCCTTCCTAATGAAAGAAGCTTTAAACATAAATTTAAGGATTTTTTAAAAAATTGAAATAAACAGCAAAAGGGCAATTGGATCTTTGATTTTAAAAAGTTACTAATGAACTAAGGGTCAAGATGGATTTGAAATAAAATTTTGGGATTAATTATAAGAATCCTTCCAGTGGGAAAATGCTTTTGTTTGAATTCTTTTTTTAAAAAATAACAGGATGAGACTTAGAAGGTTAGACCTTAGAGGGAACAGGAAGAAACTAAAGATTACAATTAAAGGGAAAAAACACTTAAATTTGACTTATTAATACAGAAAGGAGCAAAATATCGTAACACTGGACATGTTTGAGGATATCTTTGAACAACAGATCCAGAAGTTAATTTTAAAAGTGTTAACCTCTGCATTTACGGAAGAGGAACAAGTTTTATCAGATACTGCTCTGAAAGTGGACTTAAAATGACAGACTACAAGAATGATATGGAAAAATATGTTATACTAGACACATAGAAGAAACTATCTAGTGATTAATAATTAAATAAATAAATACACCTAACAAATGAAAGCAATGCCTGGATAACTTTCCTATATTGGATTTACAAAAGAGGTTTGTTAAATATGATATTGTTGCCATTACGGAAACATGGTGGGATGAAACCCACAAATGGAACACACAGCTAGAGGTATTTAAATTATTTAAAAGAAACAGACCAAATAAAAGAGGAGGTGGAGTTGCTCTATATGTAAGAAATAATTACATCTCTACAGAAATAGAACACAACAATAATGAAAACTGTCTTGAATGCATATGGGTCAATATAAAAGGGGGAAAAAACGACATTATCATAGGTTTATACTACAGGCCACCCAACCAAACAGAGGAAATAGACAAACTTTTTGCTAGTCAGCTAACTAAGGTATGTAGGAAGCATATCACAATAGTAATGGGGGACTTTAACTACTCTGACATCAACTGGGAGACAAACTCTGCACCAAGTGGAAGATCAAACAGATTCCTTGCAAACCTAGCAGACAATTTTGTCTCCCAAAAAGTAGAGAAGGGAACTAGGGGATTAGCCATTTTGGATCTAATTCTCACTAACAGAGATGAAATGATAGAAGGTGTTGAAGCCACAGGAACCTTGGGAGGAAGTGATCATGC
>NW_015386671.1:0-2343 GCF_001527695.2 Protobothrops mucrosquamatus | reverse complement strand
AGACAAACTCTGCACCAAGTGGAAGATCAAACAGATTCCTTGCAAACCTAGCAGACAATTTTGTCTCCCAAAAAGTAGAGAAGGGAACTAGGGGATTAGCCATTTTGGATCTAATTCTCACTAACAGAGATGAAATGATAGAAGGTGTTGAAGCCACAGGAACCTTGGGAGGAAGTGATCATGCAGTATTGGAATTCAATATTATGGAAGCACAAGCAGTAGAACACAGTCAAACTAGAGTCTTGGACTTTAAGAGAGCTAATTTCAATAAACTTAGAGAGGGTTTGGGAAGGATTCCATGGATGAGAATCCTCCAGGGGAAAACAACTCAAGAAGCTTGGGAAATTTTGAAAAGTGAGATAATAAAAGCCCAGTCCAGCACAATACCAATAAAGAGGAAAAATAACAGCTCTCAAAAAAACCCAGCATGGCTGCATAAAGAACTCTCTGATAAACTGAAAGATAAAAAGGACAATTATAGAAAGTGGAAAGAGGGGCACATAACTAAGTCAGAATATCAACAAATAGCCCGAGCCTGCAAAGATGAAGTGAGGAAAGCTAAGGCTCAAAATGAACTAAGGCTTGCGACCAAAGTCAAAAATAACAAAAAAAGCTTCTTTCAACATGTAAAAAACAAGAAAAAAGTGAAGGAAATGATTGGTCCATTAGTGGGGGAAAGTAGGAAGAAGGTGACAAGCAACAGGGAGAAAGCAGAACTATTTAACTCATTTTTTTGCATCTGTCTTTACAGAAAGGGAAAAAGCAGACCAACCTACCAAAAATAGTGCCATGAAAAACAGAATAGAAACGCAAGTTAAGATAGGCAAGAAAACGGTAAGTGAACACCTGTCCAGCCTAGACGAGTTCAAATCACCAGGACCAGATGGATTACACCCCAGGGTTCTCAAGGAACTGGCAGATGTGATCTCAGAACCATTGAACTATATTTTTCAAAGATCCTGGAGCACTGGGGAACTACCGGAGGACTGGAAAAGAGCTGATGTAGTTCCCAGCTTCAAAAAATGGAAAAAAATGGACCCAGGAAATTACAAACCTATCAGCTTGACCTCAATACCTGGGAAGATTCTGGAAAAGATAATCAAACAACGAATCAGCAAACACCTAGAGGCAAACAAAGTCATTACCAAAAGCCAACATGGGTTTGTCAAAAACAGATCATGCCAGACAAATCTTATTGCATTCTTTGACCAAGTGACAAAATAGTGGATCAGAGGAATGTTGTGGATATAATTTACTTGGACTTCAGTAAGGCATTTGATAAAGTAGATCACAACCTACTACTTGATAAGATAGAAAAATGTGGGTTAGACAGCATCACCACCAGATGGATCCGTAGCTGGCTGACCGGCCGTACTCAGCGTATGGTCCTCAATGGAACCACATCTACATGGAGGGAAGTGTGTAGTGGGATGCCCCAGGGCTCTGTTCTGGGCCCAGTGCTCTTCAACATCTTCATCAACGATTTGGACGAGGGGATAGATGGAGAAATCATCAAATTTGCAGATGACACCAAGCTGGCAGGAATAGCCAACACTCCAGAAGACAGGCTTAGGATACAGGAGGATCTGGACAGACTTGAACACTGGGCGCTAACAAAATGAAATTCAATGGTGAAAAAAGTAAGGTTCTACATTTAGGCAAGAAAAACCAAATGTACAGGTATAGTATAGGGGGTACCTTGCTCAATAGTAATAACTGTGAGAGGGACCGCGGAGTCCTAGTGGACAATCACTTAAATATGAGCCAGCAGTGTGCTGCAGCTGCCAAAAAGGCCAACACACTGCTGGGCTGCATTAACAGAGGGATAGAATCAAGATCACATGAAGTATTAATACCACTTTACAATGCCTTGGTAAGGCCACACTTGGAATACTGCATCCAGTTTTGGTCACCACGATGTAAAAAAGATGTTGAGACTCTAGAAAGAATACAGAGAAGAGCAATAAAGATGATCAGGGGACTGGAGGCCAAAGCATATAAGGAAAGGCTGCTGGAATTGGGTATGTCTAGTTTAATGAAGAGAAGGACGAGGGGGGACATGATAGCAGTATTCCAATATCTCAGGGGCTGTCACAAAGAAGAGGGAGTCAAGCTATTCTCCAAAGCACCTGAAGGCAGGACAAGAAACTAATCAAGGAGAGAAGCAACCTAGAACTAAGGAGAAACTTCCTGACAGTTAGAACAATTAACCAGTGGAACAACCTGCCTCCAGAAGCGGTGAATGCTCCAACACTGGAAGTTTTTAAGAAGAGACTGGACAGCCATTTGTCTGAAATGGTATAGGGTTTCCTGCCTGAGCAGGGGGTTGGACTAGATGACCTC
>NW_015386670.1:382497-383777 GCF_001527695.2 Protobothrops mucrosquamatus | reverse complement strand
CAGAAGTGTCTCAGAAACCTGCTGAAACTAATGGGTAAGTGATTGCTCAGGAATTTAATTTCTAACAGTACTACCAGATTATTTATTCTGATCAGGTAGGAAAATCATACATAGTCAGCATTAATCTCTTGATTATCATTTGATTTTATTTCAAAAATAAACATTTTGATCCCAAATTCTACCCTCTGTTCTTCAACATGTGGTTGAAAGCAGTGATGGTGTGAGAGGGTGGAGGGCACTGAAAAAGAGGGTTCATTGAGCTAACTGTTCTCTTCCCAAACCAGCTTTCCAGATAGTTTTAGCCATTTTGTTTTTACTTATATACAACTAACTGGTCAAATAAACAATAAAAAAAGTCTAAGAAATGTAATTATCAAAAGGCAGGGGAATTAAGCCTTACATGAGTGAATCAATTATTGATGAGTGGGCATCCCATTCTAGTATTGCAGAAAAAATGATGGAGGAGTTCATATTATTGGGTTGTGCAAAAATCAAGCACCACCTACGAAGTAGCTTGGAAGCTCACTCATCAGGAAATTAAATTAAGCAACTCCCAAAACAAATAAAGCGATAAGGGGATGCCAGCTAACATGTTTTGGCAGGATTTAGCAAATACATTTAAACAAGTTAATAAACCCCTGAAAAAATAGGCTTAAGTTTCAGATGTTGTAGAGTCTGATAGTAAACATAAGTTGCTACTAAAATAAAATAAACAAAAAACCCAAACCACACCAAAATAAAATAAAATAACTTGATAGTAGAAAAATGTAAAGAACTACTACAGATGTTAGATTGGATTTGGCTGATTTATAGCATTAGAAGAGAGGGTAAAAAAGAACTAGAAGAATTAAAGAAAATGCAGAAAAGACTAATTTAATTGGGTATCTCAACTCAAAAGTTAACAAGACAGCAAAGCTCTCAGATGATGATGTAAATGTTTCCATAGCATTTTTTATCCTGAACTTAATCAAATGCAAAATTTGAGAGATAAGTAGTAAGATTTATAAATGCTCTGCTGACAGAAAAATTCTGCTAAAAACATATTGACTAAAAAGAGATAAACTGGGTTGGAAGGTTTATTTATTTATTTATTTATTATTTAGATTTATATCCCGCCCTTCTCCTCGTAGGACTCAGGGCGGCTGACAATCAATTAAAATACATAAATGACAATACAGGTTTAAAATTAATTAAAAGAAATATTAAAGATTGTCCAATTTAAAATATTGATTAAAACCCCTCTAAAAATTACCCTAGGCCAGTCCTGCGAGCTGGAATAA
>NW_015386670.1:375601-378345 GCF_001527695.2 Protobothrops mucrosquamatus | reverse complement strand
TGTTGGAATAGCCATGTCTTGAGGGCGCGGCGGAAGGAAGGGAGATCAGGGATCACCCTGATCTCTGGGGGTAGCTCATTCCAGAGGGTGGGAGCTCCCACAGAGAAGGCCCTCCCCCTTGGGGTCGCCAGCCGGCACTGTCTGGCCGATGGCACCCTGAGGAGACCCACCCTGTGGGAGCGTACTGGCCGATGGGAGGCCGATGGGAGGTAATTTATGACAGTTGCCGTGTCCAGGGGTCACGTGATCACCTTTTGTAACCTTGAGATAAACAAAGTCAATGGGGAGCCCAGATTCACTTAGCAACCCTGTTACTAACAATTGCAGTGATTCACTTAACAATTGTGGCAAGACAGGTCATAAAGTGGGGCAAAAGCCGCTTAATAAATGTCTCACTTAACAACAGAAATTTCGGGCTCAATTGTGGTTGTTAAGCTGAGGACTACCTGTATATGTAGTTCATGTTTGAACTGTATAATCCAGGGGTAGGCAACCTTGGCTCTTTTATGACTCGTGGACTTCAACTCCCAGAATTCCTGAGCAAGCATAGCTGGCTCAGGAATTCTGGAAGTTGAAGTCCACGAGTCATAAAAGAGCCAAGGTTGCCTACCCCTGGTATAATCCTTGCTGCTCTCTCGGTTTGGTTGTTTGCTTGCAGATATTTCATTACCAGACTGGGTAACATCTTCAGTGCTAGAAGAGGGTGGGGTTTGCTCTCTGTTAATTTGCAGCAGCTTGTCCTGTCAGTGTTGATAGGAATGTTGTTTTCTCCTTGGTGGTTCCTTGATTAAATTATTATTTACTGCTTGGTTGCTGTCTAAATTGGTAGTTCTTTGATTGAAATATAGTTTGCTGCTTAGTTGTGGCTGTTGTTCATCCTGGTATCAACCTCTGCTTATTTGGGTATTGATCGCTGGCACGTTGTTCTGGTCTTTTGTGTCCTTTTTAGCTTCTTTACTCTCTCATAGTGCTGCAAGCAAACAACCAAACTCAGAGAGCATCAAGGATTCTACATCTTATAAATTGCAGATTACAGGCAAGCAAGAATGTAGCAATTTTTCTAAATAATAGTTTTGCTACTACAATCTCGAGTACTTGCTCCCTATTTTGCTTATAGCTTGCCCCTTCCTCCCATTATGCATGGAATGCTGATAGAAACAAACCATCACTCAAGGCACTGCTATTCAGAAAGAACTGTGTGTGCTACTTACTGTTTCCTGTTAGCAAATATACGCTCTAAACCGTCTTTTCTCCATTGCATCGCTTCATTATACAGCTTTGCTCTCTTCTTATATCTTTTTTCCTCTTATAGTAGATAGCATGAATCAATACAGGCAATAGAAATCAAATGTTTCCAGTACAGAACATACCACAATGAAAGAGTTTTGTAACACTATAAATGGTATCCTTCCCTTCCCTACTGTATGTGCTGACAGTGTTAAGGGGACTTTTTCTCTTTATGAACTGAGGCAACATTTCTTGTCATACATGGGGTGAATATGGAAGCTGCTTAGAAAAGAATAAAATGAAGTTACTGAGAAGGAAGAATGATGAAAGAGGCTGTGGATGAAGAAGGAAACACATAAAATTACTGCTCAGAACACAAGAATATAATTATATTTACAATGTGTATATGGAGAAAACGTAAGTGGCAAAGAATGCATCAAAAGAAAGCAAATGAAGATTAAAATAGACAGAGGCAAAGAAAGTGCAGAATAATTTTAAAGAAAATACAAAATTGTTTTGAACGGGAGCCAAGATGGCAAAAAAAGAAAGCTCCAACAGAGTGAACTCAATTAAAAATAAATATGGGGAAATGATTTCCAGTAAAACTGAAGCAAGAGAATGCTGAAAGAAGTATTTATTGATTTGTACGAGAATGACAGTAATATATCCAAAAATGCATTTTAAAAGAATGGTATAAATCAGCGGTCCCCAATCTTTCCAGCCTGACTGCCTGATCTGGGGCAGGGGGGGGCATGCGAGTGGAAGGTGCACAGGCACAAAGCTCCACTGGTGCAAGCTGCGTACTGAAGAGAACGGAGCTTCGCACAAGAGTGGAGGGTGCTTGCGCTCGTGCCCAAAGCTCCACTCCACTCGTGCGTGAGCACAAGCACCCTCTGCCCGTGCAAGTGGAGCTTCGTGCATGAGCGCAAGGGCACACTGCTTGCATAAGTGGAGCTTCGTGCATGCGCACTTACCCATCAGTTTCAAACAGGCTGCGGACAGGTAGTGGGCTGTGGCCCAGGGGTTGGGGACCCCTTGGTATAAATCACGGGTCAGCAACCCGCAGCTCCGGAGCTGCATGTGGCTCTTTTAGCCTTCTCCTGCGGCTCCTCCGCCATTTGCAGAGAGAGAGACAGAGACAGGCGCTTCCTTTCCCTTCTCTCTCTCTCTCTGTGTGTGTGTGTGTGTGTGTGTGTGTGTGTGTGTGTGTGTGTGTGTGTGTGTGAAAAAGAGAGTGGCCTCACACTGTTCTCCAAGCTGACAAGCAGGTCTCCTCCTTTGTTGTGTCTTTGCAGGAAGCAGGAAGCAGCAGAAAGCTGCAAGCAGCATCTCTCTCTCTCTCTCTCTCTCACACACACACACACACACACACTGAGTGGGGGAAGAGGAGTGGCAGACCAAGGGCAGGAGAGAGCCAGCCCAATAAGAATGTGTGTCAGCTTGTCCAAGAATAGCGTGAAGCCAGCTTGCCAGGTGAGCAAAAGATTGGAGAGAGGGAGAGGGGGGGAGAGGGAGAG
>NW_015386670.1:371256-375007 GCF_001527695.2 Protobothrops mucrosquamatus | reverse complement strand
GGAAAGAGGGAGAGGAAAGTGGGGGGAGAGAGGAAAGAAAGAGCAAGAGGGAAAGAGAGGGAGAGGAAAGAGAGAGGGGGGAGAGAGAGGGAGAGGAGAGAGGGGGAGAGGAAGAGAGAGGAAAGAGAGAGAGAAAGAGAGGGGAAAAAGAGAAAGAGGGGGAGAGAGAGGGAGAGAAAGGAAGGGAGAGAGAGAGAGGGAGAGAGAGAGAACTCATTCACAGCACCCTCTATTTCTTTGTAATTAAACTCTTCAATCAAGCCCCCCCTCTGGTGCACGCGCGTGCATGCATGAGTTTCGCGGTTCCCAGTGTTTTCTTTTCTGTGGGAAACAGATCCAAGTGACTCTTTGAGTGTTTAAGGTTGCTGACCCCCGGTATAAATGAATCAAGAAAAATGGGTGGAAATGGAATTAAAAATTATATACAGGTAGTCCTTGACTTTCAATCATTCATTTAGTGACTGTTCAAACTTACAATAGCACTGCAGCATCCCCATAGTCACATGATCAAATTTTAGGTACTTGACAACTGGCATGTATTTATGACAGCTGCATTGTCCCAGAATCATGTGATCTCCCTTTGCGACTTTCCCAGCCAGCTTCCAACAAGCAATGGGGAAAGTCAGATTCGCTTAACGATTGATAATCCATTTAACAACTGTTCCAAAAAAGTCATAAAATGGGACACAACTCACAACAACTGCCTTGCTTGACAAAGGAAATTTTGGGCTCTATTGTGGTTGTAAGTCGAGGACTACCCCTAAGAAACTTGTAAATTCCAAGATTGAAAATGTAGATAGTGCAATTGGAGAAATGTTAAAATATGGATGGCGCTTGTTTGAGTAGGAACTATGCAGCTACTTTAATGCATGTGTCTAATAACGCTAAGTTTGATCCCCACCACAAGATAAAAGAAAACAAAAGTGCAGGCAAAAATTAAAGGGGATTTGCTTGCTAAGTGTTCTTGGAAAGCGTATGGCAGATTTCTGATCAAAAGGATAAAAGAAATCAAAATCGGCCAAGTTTGAGAAGTACAGCATAGTTTTATGCATTAGTATAGGGTACACATATCAAGTTTTATTCTTCAACATCTTAAGAAATAAAAGAAACTGAGGTATCTATCGATTTAAAGTATGATAAACTGAATAAAAGTGAATGTTTTGGTTTAGCTGTCAATGTGGCAGAGCAATATACTATATGATGGAAGTGAACCACGTCTGCAAAAGTATTGTTTAGCACAGTGGTTCTCAACCTTTTTAATGCCGTGACCCCAACCGGTCGTAAGTCGAGGACTAAACCGGTCGTAAGTCGAGGACTACCCAACTGGTCGTAAGTCGAGGACTTTCCCTGCCCGGGAGCGCCGCACATGCGTGGTTCCGCCCCCTGCGCCGGCCGAGGCGTAGCTGGCAAGCGGCAGAGACGGAACAGGCCGACCACCAGCTGGCCCAGCCCAAGGGAGGTAAGGCACCCGCCGGAAAAGGGGGAAAAAATGGCTGACAAAAAAATGGCTGACAAAAAAATGGCGGACAGCCTTGCTTGGCGACCCCCATGAAATGGTCGATCGACCCCAAATGGGGTCCCGACCCACAGGTTGAGAACCACTGGTTTAGCAAATGGTTCAGCAGGGATCAAGGTATAAGACAAGAGTGTGTTATGTCTCTTTGATTGTTTATTGTATCTATGGATAAACATACAAAATGCTTGGTCAAGGTGAATTTGCTGGGAATTTGAACGTATGTGTACTTTTCTATACAGATGACTCCATGCTGTCGGCTGAGAATCTGAATGAACTTCAGTGAATGTTAGACTATATGAAGCATGATGACTATGGATCTAAAAATCAAATTTTCAAAGAACAAGTAGTTGTGTTTGAAATGGAAAATGCAATGAACAAACAAAAATTATGAACTGTGAGAAACTAGAGTTGCTGAAGACATTTTGTTACCTTGTTATTAAAGATGGAAAAATGGTTGGAGAAATTTTAAGAGACGCAAATATTGATACAGTACAAAGTTTGTGGTTTACTGCAAGAAATGAATATTCATTTTTAAAAAAGCACAAAATGGCTGCATATAAAACACGCTTCTGCCCTACTACATTGGAAGTGAAAACTAAGTATATCAGGAAAAACAAAAACTAAATGCAGTTGGAATGGAAGATTTTTAGAACAAAAAGAGATAACCAAGAATAAAGGGATGCTGAATGAAGATGGAGGGGTGCCTGAGTTGAGAGAAAAGCTGTGTTGGATAGAGTTGATGAGATCCTCAAAATGAGAGGTGAGAAATTAAGTGAGAAGTTTAAACAATGAAAAGCAATAACTGAAGTGGTAAATGCATGTTTCATGGTAGCTAAGACAATTTGCAAGAACATGTGAGGTATGAGAAGCACAGAGATGAGTTGGTATAAACTAGTTTTACATGTTTCCTTTTTTTTAATCTCATGCCTTTAATTTCTTTGGTTTGCTATTTCCTTCTCCATAATTTGTAAAAATATGCTTACCCCAAGGAGACTTCTGGGGGAGAACTAGCATGTCTCTGAAAGAGACTGATGTATAAACTTCTGAATCTCTCCAGATAAGGAGAGGAGAGACACCCACATAATTCTGGATATCACCTCTCCAACTTTTTAAATCAGTATTGTCATATGCTCACAGAGGAATAACAGAGCACGGATATTTCTAAGTCTGTAATTCAGAAGGCATCACATCTAAAAGCTGTGCTAAAGAAAACTTTCCTGGCTCAAATAAATTCAATTATACAAGCAGAGAACATCTAATCAATTATCATTCCAGCTACAGTTATATGCAAAACAAAACTGGCAATTAAGCAGGCATTATGAACTTGACAAAAACATCATTAAACTGTCAAAGAGAAAAAGAAGCACCACTTATATGTCTTAGGTATGGGGAAAAAAACTATTCCACTTCAGCATTATGTTGACCTTTTTTGTTTACAATACTGCAAACTTATCTGGAGGCAGGAAAATTCTACATTACTACAATATGCAGAATTTTGTACATTATATTTAAAACTAGCTAATTGTTAATTATTCTTATTTAGCGTTTTTGTACACATATGCTTTCATACATAAAAGATACATTTAAATTTCCTTAACAATAGATATATAAAAGTGGTTTACAGTTTTGTTTTTTTTTAAATGGCAACATTCTTGTTCAATTCCATACATCCATTTTTATGTCTAACTTGTTCTTGTTAAAATGCATTTTATTTATGGGGATTACTTCATATTGGTATGCTTTATCAAAATGTTATTAATACTATTGTATAGCAGTGTTTTTGTCTTTTTCATTACATGAAAAATATATGTACATTACCCAAGATTTAGTTTCATGTGCAAATTAATAGCAGAATTATGAAAAATAACAATATATACTTATTAAATGCAATTTTTTATACACAGTCTTGTAAGTAATGTCACTATAAGATTTTGGCTTGAGTACAATTTAGCACTTTGGGTAGGAGCGTACATATCTACTAAAAACACTCCCACCCACTCATAAAGAAAAGCTAAGTTGGGGAACTGACAGAAGACGCTTCAACAGCCAACTCCTGATAAGTGAGTGTTCTATGACTGGCATCATGCTCAAAGCAGGTGTCTTATGAGCATCTACAACACGTGGACAACATTTCCAGCAAACACACTTCCTAATTCCTATGTTAGAGAACTAGCACACTTATATAATCAAAACTCATGCTTCCCCAAATATTTTAATGCAGTTGACAACTTTAAA
>NW_015386670.1:365455-371196 GCF_001527695.2 Protobothrops mucrosquamatus | reverse complement strand
GCTTCAACAGCCAACTCCTGATAAGTGAGTGTTCTATGACTGGCATCATGCTCAAAGCAGGTGTCTTATGAGCATCTACAACACGTGGACAACATTTCCAGCAAACACACTTCCTAATTCCTATGTTAGAGAACTAGCACACTTATATAATCAAAACTCATGCTTCCCCAAATATTTTAATGCAGTTGACAACTTTAAAAAATACCTTTTATTTGAAGATGGTGAATTCTAAGCACACCATATAAGGAAAATAAACTTTGGATAATATATTTATTGGGAAAAGAATGCAAAATAAATGCATACACTAAGAAATGGTCTTGAATGTATCTACATTTTAAAATCTGTAAAACAAAAGCTTGGATAAAAGCCCATTAAAATTTAGAAATACAAACAATCTTGACTTACAACCATTCATTTAATGACCATTTGAAGTTACAACGGCACTGAAAAAAGCGACTAATGACCATTTTTCGTATTTATGACCATAGTAGGTCATGTGATCAAAATTTGGCCACCTGGCAACTGGCATGTCTTTATGACAGTTGCAATGTCTGAGGATCATGTGATCCTCCAGATCCCCTTTTGCGAAATCAATGGGGAAGCCAGATTTACTTAACAACCCTGTTACTAACTTAACAACTATAGAGATTCACTTAACTTGTGGCAAGAAAAGCAGTAAAATGAGGCAAAACTCATTTAACAACTGCCTTTCTTAGCAACCAAAAATTTGGGGTCAATTGTGGTCATACGTCATGGATTACCTATATGCTATCAGGGTACAGTCAGTATTACCTTTCTTTGAAAGGCAGGCTTACTATAGCATATGTAGGCAACTCTTTTCTATCTGTGGACTATACTTTCTTGCCCTGCCCTGATTTGGAAAGGAGGTTAGTTTTAAGGGTTGTTATGTGTGCCATAAGACATTGATTTCACCTCTTAAAATCTCTCCACCTTGACAATACACAGATTGGGAGTTAGTGATTCCATCCATTTCAATTAAAAATAAAAGTATAGGACAGAACAGATCTTTGGCCCCAAACCTGGAAGAAAAGCTAATAAATACATGATCAACAATGAATTTCAAGTATAGCACACGAGGGTTGGAGGCCATCTTATCTTAAAGCTTAGAAAGTTATCTTCACACTTTATAATTAGTGAGATTGCCAAACAAAATTATGTGGTATCCTCAGATGTTTGGCATTCTAGTTTAAAGTATTGTTCATGCTAACTGAAACTTATAAAAATTGTAATTCAAAACATCTGAAATGCACAATATTGTCTACCACCAAAATTCATGCAAGTCATAACAATAATTCAGACCATTACTGCTATGTTAATAACATTACCCATTTATATAATCTATGATTGATGCGCAATTTCATAGAATCTAGCCAAAAAATGTCCTTCTAAGCCAATTTCTGTGGTAAACTGAAAAAGGAAATCCAGGCAAGTTAGGTGTCCCAGATTAACTGAGCCTAAGTCTAAGAAAATCAATTAATCAAAAGATGTATATAGACTAAGGCTAAGTGTTTTTTTTAAATCAATTTTTAATTAAACAACTTTGGTTCTTCACATTTGTAGATTTGTTTCAAATCACAGCATCAAAAATAAGTTCTGACACCTGAATTTAATATAGTAAACAATATTTTATACTGGTCTCAGTTTCATAGTTATGAATTGACTATACTACAATATGGAGATGCTTGATCAATAATAGATTGGATGACAATCAGATGGAGAAACTGTAGATTGAAAGCACCCAAGTCCATAAATCATGGGAATGGTTTGGTCTAGATGAATTCATCTAAAATATAATTCATCATAATCATATCATAAGTCATGTGTATTACTTAATTTACCTGTCACTTGGGTTGCCCAAACTCTTAGTAGTACAAGACACCTATTTCAATTCCAACTGTTACTTCAATTATCAATACTTTTAGGCATGATTAGTCCATCTGTGTTCTGCTAACTTCTTGGTTATAACACGATATAGTTTTACAGTAATATAAAATACTATGAAACACTTTTACATGGAGATGCCTTGAAATTGAATTGGAGAGAGCAGCTTGCGCAAAATGCAGCTGTGAGGGTGAAAACTGGTTTGGCAACTGAGGCCATATAAAATTGATCCTTCAAGAGCGTTGGTTAATTATCTGGCACCAAGCCTAACTCAGTGTGTTTGTTTCATGTATAGAACCCTGGTCTAAATGGCTTTGAACAAAAACTCTGAACTATTCCTGTATTATTTTGCTTAAAGATGTGAAACTATATATATACCTGGATTAGTTTTAGGATGTTTGCATTTTGTCATTGCAATCCTTGTATAATACAATGGTACACATACCGGTAATTGCAATAGACATTGAATCTTTTTGAAGACCAGTCAATAATTGTTTTGTTGTTTGTCTGTAGAGCCTATTCCCATTCTATCTGCAAGTCTGGAAATTCATAAGAAATCCTTCATATACACATCTTTCACAAATTCCATAAACAGAAGTCCTTTGGAGGCTTGCTAGCTGTTGATTTCCTGAGCACATGACATGGTAAGGACTAATGGGGAGTGGTGAAAATAAACAAAATGATACGCTTTGAACTGCAAAGCAATGACAAAAATACATTCCTCCAAAAATTTTGTTGGGGAAAATCTGTAGATTTTTTTTACAGATTTTACCAAACTTTAACAGCTAATTAATAGTACTGAAGTTTATGTTTTTAACTTTAGGGTCTCTTTTCTGTTTGGATTTTTTTAAAATTCATTAACTATTTTAAGCATTCAACAAGTAGAATATCAGACAAATAAATCAAATGTAAATAATTAATGGTAAGATGGTAAATTAAAGTGTCCTGGGATGACCTTCCCCAACAGAAAAGAGAAACATCATAAAAATGTATTGGTGACTGCGGAAATGTAGTGGATTACTGAGGAAAAGGCAAATTTCATAGGACAGAGGCAAAAACCAAAACCTGAATACAAAGGTTTCTGGGATCCTTTCTGACAAATCTCATCCTAAGAATGATGCAAGCAGGCATTATGCCAAGGTCAGAAAAATCAGTGGTTTGGAAGAGCCCAGCATAAATGATCCAGACTTGCCAAACTTGCAATAAATCTTAATCAGCGGGGGTGGGGGTGTGTGTGTCACTGAGTTTGTAGAACATCCCTTCCTCTGGAAATGACGCTGGCGACACCAATGTTTAGTTTAGCGCCAGGGGAAATCCTTTCTTTTCCACCAAGCATTCTGAGTAATAACCCTCCCTCTATCAGTGCAGATTTATTTGGTTTTTGCTTCTGACTAAACTTGACGTGTTGCAATACTGCCAGGGCGCTTTTATTATGAAAAAGCAGGACGTGTTGTTGGAAGCATCATACATTTGAATGAGACTTCAGATGCTCAGCGCTTAAAACATAGATATAGCAAAGTAGAAGGAACAAAGCAATGACGTCAAACCCTGGATTCGGATTCAACCCAACTAGTGCAAGAGATGACTTGGCCCTACCGTCAATAGCTGATCTTGTATCTTTTACCTTCCCTCGACTTTGCTGACACTTCCCGAAGAGGGAAAAGATGGCCATCCTCTCTTAATATAGGAAAGGCAGAAGAAACACCTAAACTTGCCTGGCGTGTGTATGCATTTATTACATACACACACACACACACACGCACACATGACTCATATATAACCCGTGTCTGTCCATTTTGTAACACGAGCCTCTAAGTAAAATCCTCGGTATGCTCAAGCCTTCCAAGACGACGTCTCCCAAAAATACCGCGCTCGGCGTGTGACGAATAAGGGAGGGCGAATAAGGGAGGGATCCCAGGAAAAGCAGCTCCAGACAGCGAAGTAATGGGAAATTCAGGGCGTGGGGCAAGAGGGGGGGGGTGGAGGAAGGAAAGCCAAATCCAACTTGGAATCGGAAGAAGCAACGAGTCGGAGTCCCCGCCAGCAGCGGATGGAGGCGAGGCATACAAAGGCAGCTCGGCAGCAGGCGACGGGCTGGACCCTCTGGAGGATGGGGCGAGCGGTCCGCCCCCCGCCCGTCCCCCCCCCAACCCAGAGAGGGAGAGAGAGAGAGAGACGGGGCCTATCTGGCTCTGAATTGCTTAACTGTGCCTCGCCTCGCCCCGCCCAGCCCAGCCCAAAGGCCCTTTCGACGGGCCCACCTCCCCGAGCCGCCCATCACTCACCTCCACTGACGATTCCGCTAGACCCCAACCATTTCTCGGGGGGTTGCTGCCGCGCGGGGCACAAAAGGCCGGAAAGGCCCCAGGAGCGGCGGCGGCGGCGGCGGTGGTGGCGGCAGGAGCCACTGACGAGAGAAGGGGAAGGGCGGGCCACGGCGGATCACCGCCCAAAGGAAGGCACGGCAGCAGAGTACCATCTCCGGCGCCACTCCATTTCGACGGCTGGGAGGCCGAGACGGGACCCAAGCGGGTGGGCGGCGATGTCAAGGCCCGGGCGGTCCCTGCCGCTTTTCTCCTTCTTCCTCCTCTCCCTCTCCCTCTCCCTCTCTCTCTGCCCCTCCCCCTCCCTCTCCCTCCCCTGGAGAGGACTACCCAGCAACCTTCGCGTCAACGGCCCCCCTCCCGCCCCATCCGGCGGCTGAGGGGGGGGAGGGACCAAATTGGCGACCACGTGATCCTCTCCCGGAAAGGCCTCGCCGAGGCTCGTGCGCCGTCCCTCCCCCCTCCCCTTCGGAAAGAGGCTTCCCGGGTTTTCCCGTTTGGGGATGTAACTCCCGAAATGTCGGTGGAAAATTGCGACCGCCAAACGCCAAAAGCTTGCCTGCTTTTTAGGCGGAGAGCTCTCGGATGGCTGACGCTCTGCGAGCGAGATAGTCGACGGAGCTGGCAGCTCCGATCGGGCGGCTGCGGCGACAATTTTCCATTGATTTTTTTTTTTTTTACTCGCCCTCCTGGCTACCAGATCAAAGTGAATTTAGTTTCATAAACTGAATTTAGTATATAGTACTGAGGTACTTTTTCCAGTACTTTATTAATAATTGCGGAAATAATTAATAGTAGTAAGCGATATTTGATCAGAACTATAACGTCAAATTCTGGGCGGGGGGGTGGTGTTTCAGCAGTGACACCTTCAAACAACATTTGGCACATTTTCATCCACGCTACTAGACCAGATTTAGCATGTGGTTATATTAGACCCGAAAAGCAAAGATAGAAAAAACAGGCAGAAACGTTATCTCATTGAATAAAGAGGTTTGAAGATACGATCAGATGTTTTTGTAAGGCATCTTTTGTGGCATAAAAATTCTACTGTTAATAAAGTTGGAAGGGGCCTTGGAGGTCATCTATTCTAGTCCAACCCCCCTGCTCAGAAATAGGAATGGTATAGGAAACCTTATACCATTTCAGACAAATGGCTGTCCAGTCTCTTCTTTGAAAACTTCCAATGTTGGAACATTCACAGCTTCTGGAGGCAGGTTGTTCCACTGGTTAATTGTTCTAACTGTCAGGAAATTTCTCAAGCTTCTTGAGTTATTTTCGCCTTGAGGATTCTCATCCATGTAATCCTTCCTAAGCTCTAAATTCATTGAAATTAGCTCTAGTTTGACTGTGTTCTACTGCTTGTGCTTGCATAATGTTGAATTCCAATATTGCATGATCACTCCTCCCCAAGGTTCCTATGGCTTCAACTCCTATCATTTCATCTCTGTTAGTGAGAATTAGATCCAATATGGCTGATCCCCTAGTTCCCTTCTCTACTTTTTGGTAGACACAGTT
>NW_015386670.1:343701-365270 GCF_001527695.2 Protobothrops mucrosquamatus | reverse complement strand
GTTTCATCCCACCAAGTTTCTGTAATGGCAACAATATCATATCTGCCCTCATTTACCTGAATTTCTAGTTCACCCTGTTTATTGCTCATACTCTGTGCTTTGGTGTATAGACATTTAAGTCCTTTATGACTGACCCTGTGTTTACTTTCTACATAACCTGTGTGGTGCCTGAGTTCCCCTATTTTCTTACCACCTGTTTGATTAGTGCACTTGGTGTGCCACTCACTATTAAAAGCTTGATTTTGCTCGACAGCTAGGTTGATATTCTTGTCCACACATACCTCTATGTTACATGCACTGATAACCCTATAATTTTTAGATTGCCAGGGACAGGGATGTTTTGTATCAATTAACTCACTATCCCTGTTGTTCAGTTTAAATATTTCCCTAGAAAATCTGTGAATTTATTGCCAAGTAACTCAGTCCCTTTCTTTGATGGATGCAAGCCGTTTCTTTTATACGCTTTTTCATTGGACCAGCTGCAGACATCGTGACTAATATAACCAAAGCCTTCCCCTTTACACCACTCCTTTAACCACATATTGAATTCTGCTATATGCTGGCCTTTTCCATTTTGTTCCTTATGCACTGGTAAAACCTCTGAAAAAGTAAGCCTACAGCCTATCCTGCTAAGTTCTTGCCCCAAACTCTGAAAATCATTCTGCACAGAGAGTACATCTTTTTGGGATAGATTGTTAGTGCCAAGATGTACAATAGCATCCACATCACAGTCTTGACTATCTTAAAAATAGGCTTCTTATCTCTACTGGCAGTAGCACCTGGAAGACACCTGACCTTTTTCAAAACCTCTGTATCCTTTCTAAATTTACATCCCTTAGAATTGAATCACCAACCAGAAGGTGGCTTCTCTTTTTAGATGCCTTGCTCTTCTTACACGAGTGATGTGTAATACCTGATTCACACTTTCCCCTGTCCAAAGCAAGTTCTTCATCTCGGAACACGATCCCCTGCTTATTTGAGTTATCATCATCATCACAACTACATTGACTTGTTAACAGAATAATTGATACAAGGTAGGTAAAGGATAATTATGGAGCATCTGGATGCTATGTATAGTTTTGCCTCCAAGATGAGACCTGTTACATCCATAACTAATGCAAGGGCTTGTGAATGTATTGGAAACCTATTTCTGTGATCTTTGAGAAATTATGATAACCACGATGCCAGAGGATTGAAGAAGGGCAACTATTCCTACCTTCAAAAGAAGGAAGCAAGGAGGACCCGTGCGACTACAGATCATCAATTTGATATTGATGTTGGGCAAAACTCGGGAATAAATTATTAAGAAATTTGTGAACTTTTAAAAAAGATTGCACTGCACATCAGGAGACAGCATGGATTTATCAAGAATAAGCCATTAATGTTTTCTGATAGAATAATAAGTTTTGTTAATTATAGAAATAAGGTTTCCCTGTCCAGTTGTGTCCGACTCTAGGGCGCGGCATTCATCTCCGTTTCTTGGCCAAGGGAGCCAGCATTATCCAAAGAAACTTTCCACGGTCATCTGGCCAGCATGGCTATACGTCAAAGATGCATGGAATGCTGTTACCTTCCCACTGACGTGGTACTTATTAATCTATTCATATTTTGCATGCTTTTGAACTGCTAGGGAGCTGGGGCAAATAATGGGAACTCGCACTCAGATCTCGAACTTAGGCTATCAGCTTTCCAGCTGACAAGCTCAGTATCTAACTGCTTAACCATCATGTCCTCGATTGTAGGAATCAAGTGGTCATAATATAAGTACAGCAGAGGCTCCATGAGATCTTAACGAAGAAGTTTTCAACATGTAGGCCAGGTTATACAGCTATAAGATGGATGCAAAATTGGTTGGACAATTATACCTAAGAGGTATTTGTGAATAGTTTGAGAGGGATGAAACAGACCAAGAGACTTCTAGAGCACCGCTGACAGAAGACATAGAATAAACTAAATCAAAATGGATAAAATTGCTATTAAATCCTCCCACCGATTCATGCGGTGAAATGGAAATACTTGTCCAAACTAATTGCTTCTGCAAAACATCATCCAGCTGCCCTCTTTAAAGTGACCAAATTCCTTCTAGGTGTAGGGGCCTGCTGAGGAATATGATGATTTTCTGGCGTATAATTCAGATTTGTTCCAAGTTGGATATTAGCATGGATACTGATCCAGTGGAGAAGCCTGAGGTAGGTAATGGTTTGACTCTGTTGCTCTTGAGCCAGGCATGTTGGCTGAGGAATTCTGGGAGTTGAAGTCCACAAGTCATAAAAGGGCCAAGTTTGAAGACCCCTGCTCTTGAGGAAGTTGGCAGGATCTTAGGAAACATGAGCTTAGCAGCTTGTGTTTTAGATCCATGTTCCCTCTGGTTGGTAAAAGCTTCCCAAGAGGTGACATGCAGTTGGGTACTGGTGGTACTCAATGCATCTTTGGATGAGGGGGTGATGCTCCAGCCCTTTAAAGGAGACAGTGGTTCGGCCCTCTTCTTAAAGAGCCATCAGTAGATCCCACCTTGATGGACAATTTTTGTCCTAACTACAACCTCCCTTTCTGGGGAAGGTTGTTGAGAAGATGGGTTTGTTGCAGTTCCATAGGATCCTGGATGAAAAAAAATTATCTGGATCCCATTCAGTCAGATTGCTGGTCTGGATAAGAATGGAAATATTACTTGTACTCAGGGCTTTTTTTCTCATAGAATGCCCAGAACGGAGTTCCGGCACCTTTTTGGGATGGAACCTTGTAGGGTAGGCAAGGCGGGTTGTATGACGTGTGTGAGTTCCGGCACCTTTTTTTTTTTTTTTTTTNAATAATAATAATAATAATAATAATAATAATAATAATAATAATAAAGTTGGAAGGGACCTTGGAGGTCATCGAGTCCAACCCCCTGCTCAGGCAGGAACCCTACACCATTTCAGACAAATGGCTGTCCAGTCTCTTCTTAAAAACTTCCAGTGTTGGAGCATTCACCACTTCTGGAGGCAGGTTGTTCCACTGGTTAATTATTCTGACTGTCAGGAAGTTTCTCCTTAGTTCTAAGTTGCTTCTCTCCTTGATCAGTTTCCACCTGTTGCTTCTCGTCCTGCCTTCATCATATCATCAACTATATATTGTTCTGGGGCAGCTCTGGGGGTTGAGAGGTGGGACAGCACTGTGTCGTCCTGCTTCATTTTCTTCATTAAAGTCCATTTCCAGTTGGCTTGAATGAGAGCAAGTTGGTCCAACTTGCGGCTCCTGCTGGGCCATATTTTCCAGGGTCTGGTGCTTTCTCCAGTCCTGTTTAACTTGGTGAAACTTTAATGACTTGGAGGAGATCATCTGTCACCATGGGCTGAGGTATCATCAGTAGGCTGCTGATATTCAACTTTATATCTCTGCCCGTGGTGAGTTAAGCGATGCCGTGACTGCGGTTTCTTAGTGCCTGGAGGCTGTTGATGTGAAATGTAGTCCAGATTCCCAGGAGGGAAGAAATGCATTCCAGAGAAGTAAAAGACAGCAGAGTTTAGCTAGTTTGAGTGGGAGGAAGATAGTCAGAATAGCTCCTCCCTAGGAGTTCTCAGAGTATTGTTTAATGGTGTAAGTAATTTGCTTTAGCCTAGCAAGAGTTCTGTCTATGCACAAGGAACAATAAATGAAACTGCTTAGAAGAATCTCAGCATGTCTTCCTTGGTTTTTGGAGCTTGACAGGATAGGGAGGAATAGGTGAAACTGAACCCTAGCAACAGAGAGGCTTTAGGTTCGGGGCTTCTTGATTCTTGGAGAATTAACATCTTTGGGTGTGGATGAGGTAGCACTGCCCCAGACCTGGTACGTAATCTGGGGATTTTCCTGGGCTTGCAACTCCTGCTCGAGGAACAGGTGGCAGTTGTAGCCAGAAGGCTTTCGTACAATTGTGAGTTATGCATCAGTTATCCCCATTCCTATACCATATTCTTCTCATAATCACCAATGCCCTAGTCCAGGGGGCGGCAACCCGCGGCTTCAGGGCCTCATGCGGCTCTTTCATCCCTCCGCTGCGGCTCCCAGTCCTCCGCCACCTAAAAAAAAATCAATTCCAACTTCTCACGGAAAAAAAAAGTGCCACATGGGTCCGATCGGGGGCATGGAGGGGTTTTCTGCCAAGCATCTTGTACTGAGCCGGGGAAATGGGCCGGGTGGGGGGAGCTGCCAATTCCGCTGCCATGAGACCTGTCAGATCCCCCCCAGTGGCCATGATCCCCCCAGCCAGCCAGCCACCATCACCTGACTTACCCCTCACCTGGCCGGCCGGCCGACTGGCACAAAGCTTCACCACTCTTCTCATTCTCCTCCCCACTCTGCTCCATCCGAGTTGAAGAAAGTGGAGGCGCAGCAGCAAGATTGCTCTCAATAAGGCGGGCACACACGATCGAGCACCGCACTTGGCTCTTATTATTTGAGAGTAATCCCACTGCTGCGCCTCCACTTTCTTCAACTCGGATGGAGCCGAGGATCCACGGGGGGGGGTCTCTTGAGTGGGAAGGACAAGCTTTGCTGCTGGGCCATGCCTGGGCTATGCCCTGCCATTACCTCCCAAACTCCACCTTTGCTGCTGGGGAAAGCTGCAGCGGCAGGGCATTCTGCGCGGGGGAGATAGGGAAAAGCGGCAGCAGGGCACGCTCCACATAGGGAAGGTAGGAAGGAAAAGCGGTGGCAGGGCACGCTCCACGTAGGGGAGGTAGGAGGGAAAAGCAGCGGCAGGGCGCACTCTGTGCAGGTGCTCCGTGCGGGTGGGGGTAAGCAGCAGCAGTGGTGGAGTGCTGGGGGGGGAAGGAGCAGGGTTTTGTGGCTCCCGGTGTTTTCTTTTCTGTGGGAAAGGGGTCCAAATGGCTCTTTGAGTGTTTAAAGTTGCTGACCCCTGCCCTAGTCACCTCCCACTTGGAATATTGTAATGCATTGTACGTGGAACTAACATTGAAGAATATCCAGAAGCTTCAGCTGGTTCAAACTGCAATAGTCTGCATAGTTTTACACAAATCTAAATTTGCACATGTGTCACCGCTTTTGCGGGAGCTGCATTGGTTGCCAGTTTATTCTGGGTCCAATTCAAGGTGCTATCACCTTTAAAGCCCTACATCAGTGGTTCTCAACCTTTTTAATGCCGCGACCCCCCAACCAGTCGTAAGTCGAGGACTAAACCGGTCGTAAGTCGAGGACTAAACTGGTCGTAAGTCGAGGACTACCAAACCGGTCATAAGTCGAGGACTTTCCCTGCCTGGGAGCGCCACGCATGCGTGGTTCCGCCCCCTGCGCTGGCCGAGGCGTAGCTGGCAAGCGGCAGAGACGGAGCAGGCCGACCACCAGCTGGCCCAGCTCAAGGGAGGTAAGGCACCCGCCGGAAAAGGGAAAAAAAATGGCGGACAGCCTTGCTTGGCGACCCCCGTGAAATGGTCGATCGACCCCAAATAGGGTCCCGACCCATAGGTCGAGAACCACTGCCCTATATGGCTTGGGGCCAAGTTATTTGAAGGATCAACTCTCTCAAGTTACATCTACCCAGCCCAACAGAACTGGAAGGCAGGGTATGTTGTGGGTCCCATCTGACAGAGTGAGACCAAGAAAAAGGGCCCTCTCCGTGGTGACTTCCTCCCTATGGAACATCATTTCCCCCAGATATAAGATTAACCCTACTCTGTTACTTTTCTGGAAGGTGCTGAAGATGTGGTTCTTTCAGCGACACCAGGTTGACCCAGTGCCAATCAAGTAATTGGTTTGATTGTGTTTGATGCTGCTCCAGGGGGGGGGGAGGTTACGGGTTTCTGTATTTTGGATTTTTAATTTTGTAAGGCACTCAGAGTCACTCTATGCGAGCAGCCATATAAATTAGTTAAACAAACAAACAAACAAATAAATAAACGGACAGACATTGCATGGTGTTGTTTTTGTACGTACCAGTACCAATCCTAAATGCCCATGTGTAGATTAAGATATTAATTAGCCTTGGCCATCAGAAATTAAGTACTTCAGCTTAAGCATTTCTTTCTGTGATGTCTTAGTTCACTCTTTGTCTGCCTGTAATTAATTATCTTAACTGATTGCATACAGTAATATTTTTGCACTCCCAGGTTGGAAAGCCATAAAAAGCTCTAAGAGATGCACATCCGATAATAATCAATAATTCCTTAATACTTGGCCTCAATTTTCAAGAGCCAGAATAATTCTAAATGCATTTGGCATCTAACCCAAATGTTCTGCATCGTTCTTGGTATCCATACTTGAAAAATACCTAAATCTTTTCTGAATATTTTAAGGGAGGTGACGACTGGATGATACACACTGTAAATGCTAATATAATATTATTTCACTAAGTGGGAGTATTGTATATAAGTAAACTCACAAAACCAGCAAAAACTCAAACTGCACTATTTCCAAGTTATTAGCCACCTAAATATTGTAAGTGGGTTAGGTATCATTAAGTCAAGCTCCTTCCTATCCCCTGACCCTCCCAAGCATATTTTTTAATTCATCATCCAAATCACACAAGGTTTTGCTTATTCATCATTACTTGAAAGGAACAGTCAGGCTTCAATCAGTCTAGAATTAGTTGATCTGTTTTCTAGAAGTCCTTAGTCCACAGTTTAAGAAACACTGCTCTAGAAGTTGTACAGGTAGTCCTCGACTTATCATCACAATAGAAACCAAAATTTATGTTGTTAACTGAGAGATTTGTTAAGTGAGCTTTGCCCCATTTTGCAATTTGTCTGGCCACAGTTGTTAAGTGAATCATTGCAGTTGTTAAGTTATTAACACAGTTGTTAAGTGAATCTGGTTTCCCCACTGACTTTGCTTGTCAGAAGATCACAAAATATGATCACATGACCCTGGGACACTGCAACCATCATAAATAACTTTCATAAGCTTTTTGAAAAGCATCTCTCCACCTATCATATATTCTCTCAGGAAAAATCTTTGCTTTAACTATGCAGATCTTCATTATACCAGAGAAATATTTGTATATTTCACAATTTTCTCTATCACTGTCTTCCTCCTTAAAATTAAGCCTTTTTATTTCTCTACCACACTATCCTTTATTTTCTTTATTCTTCAACTGAGCAAAGCAAAACTACTTACCAGCCTCATTTCTTTGCCAACAATAATACAATCACTAGGCATGCGGGCGGACACTGTGTTTGTCATGTCACTGTTTTAACATGAGAGTAATCCATTTTTTACTTTCATAATGAGCCAGGAGTGTTGCAAGCTCTTGCTGCTTTTGGCAAGAGTATCAAAAGCAACATAGCACTGTAAGATCCATTCCGCTTAAATATATATGAGGGAGCTGGGCAGTTTTTAAATATGATTAAGTAAATAAATGTGGTAATGAGCATCTTGCCTTGCATCACTCCCCATCCCCCACTAAGTCTATATTTTCATTTAACAAAATGGTGTGTATCTCAAATTGTTAAGCATTATACCTTCCTGTTTTTCACTTCTGTTGTCATCTCTTCCAACTTCACTATTTTTATAATATACACAGAAAATTGGGAATCATATACATCCTTGTTTTACTCTGAACCATTCTATTTCTCCAAGCTCAGTTCCTACAATATATTCTTATAAAGATTCCTCAGAAGAATGATCAGATATTCTGGCAACCCTCATTACTCTTACTTATACTGTACTTTTTGGCATGATCTACATAGTCAAAAACTCTGCTATATCTGATCAAGCAAAAGCAAACCTCATCCTTGGGGGGGGGGCAGAGTGTTGTTTCTCTTATCTGATTTACGTTATCTGCCTTATCTTGGGTCCTCTGCCTTTACGGAAATGTGTCTATTCATTTGGCATTTCCCTTTTCGTGTATGACTTTATTCTTTGTGAGTTGTATAGCAAAATTTCATTTGCAATTGCAATTTGTGCAATAGTATGGTAATTTGCTTTCTCCTGTAACTCTCTTCTTTGAATAGATATTACCCATGTTTTCCAATATCTTGGCCTTACAGTCTAGTTACATATTTGTAGGAGTCATTAACACTTTTACTGCCTTTCTTCATGGCTTTAAATCTCTATATTTGTTCTTCCTATTCTGCTTAATTAGCAGGCACCAATCCTGCAGGTAAAGCTGAACAGTCTCTGACATCATCTAGACAGTTCTTTTATTATCTTTGATGATAGGTAGTAATCATCATGAAAACAATGTACAGTATTCATACTAAGTTTACAATCTGTAAAAATAAAAGTTTAAGCCCTTAATTTGCACTTAATAATTTATTAATTTCTTAAATTATACATTCTATATAGCATGATTCAATTTTTTTTCTGGTAGTTTTAGAATTATAGTGTCTAAATTTTGCAAAACATAGAAATGGTTACAGACTAAAATGCACAACTTCATAAACATTTAAATAGAACATTTGTATTCAAAAGTCATTCTACACACATTTTCATAAAAATATAAAAAAATAGTTCAATCATTGATTCATACTTTAACTAGACTAGGATATTTAACATGTCCCCTCCCATATATTCCTCATAAAAAGGCTCTCACCAAAAAAAAAGAAACTAAAAAGAAACTGTATGGATTAATGAATACTTCCAATAGCTATAATTCATTACAATAATCTGTTATTTCTTTTCTGTAACCTACAAGAAATGGACTGCAATAATCTTTCATAATATGCATCTTCCATTCAAATTTATTATATATATATATAACTTGTGCTATGCAAAAAATAAACATTTTTAAATAAGTGACTGTAAATTAGAATATGACCAGATTAATCAAATGCATGTTATAGGCTAAGAATTTTTATGCAAAAATATCACAAGGGGAAATATTTAAAGATATCTTTTTTTATCCAGCTCCACTGAAAATAAATATTTTTCTCATTGAAAGCATTTATATAACATTTTTTCTAGGTGCCCAAAATAGCATGCAGACAACAAAGCAAACTCTTCCATTTCATAATGCTTTCAGGGCATATTTAATATTAGGGAAAGGCACAAAGATGAAACATTTCAGTTGCAGCACTGAATACTACTCTCCATGCACAGTGCAAAAACAGCTTAAAGGGAAGTCTTTAAGCTTGAACAGGTCTGATTAAAAAGATCAAAGCATTTGGCCTTGATTCAAAGATTCTGATACATAGTGGAGAGAGACATGTATGTAGTTGCCTGCAAGGATTTTTATTACAAAACTGAAGGTGGTCTTTGTTTAGTACTGCATATTTACTGTTTCTCTTTCAGTGGACAGAAGATCAGGCTTCTGGTCCAAACCATGTAAAAAGGAGTATCCTAGCCTTGTAGACAAGATGAGGGCATTGGGTACATTAAACCATTTAGATTTGGATGAGAAGAATAATTGCTATTACAACAAATGTCAAGCCACTATTTAAAGAATGACAAAAGTGCAGAAACAAGTGTTGCTAAAAAAATATATAATAGAACTGTTGCTGCCATATGTTCTCAATACAGCAGGCTTCTGCCTCAAGGTTTCCCTCTGATTTAAAGAGCAATTTGTTATTCATCCTGTGTTTAAATATGTACATGGAGAACCTCTATCCAAGCCATATTCAGAGGGATGAGGGGGTCCCATCTGGTCTTCAGGTTCAATCGAAGATCTCCCTCCTTCTAGAGGGCTGGAAGCAGCAGAGAAAAAAATGTCCACCTGTGTCAAGTGCTGATCAGAAATAAGTCTAACCTAAAATATGCACAATTTACAAACAGATTGAATTGATACTGTATTAGCAAAGGCAGTTTAAAAGCTTAATTACTACAAGAGGCAAAGGATGTGCTGATCTGCCTCCAGAAAAGTAATTTGGAGGCAGCAAGCTTGAAGTGAACTGGTTCTATCGACTTTTGGTTGCAGCATCGTCAACTGAAATCAATGTTGCCTTGGAGTGAAATAAGTTTCTTATCTCTGGCTTAAATGCTTTTTGCAAGGGGATACCCAGGAATATTAATTGATTTTTGAGTTAAATAT
This sequence comes from Protobothrops mucrosquamatus, assembly GCF_001527695.2. Taxonomy (NCBI): domain Eukaryota; kingdom Metazoa; phylum Chordata; class Lepidosauria; order Squamata; family Viperidae; genus Protobothrops; species Protobothrops mucrosquamatus. The sequence goes on along the minus strand of NW_015386670.1, from coordinate 355,330 downwards.
TATAACTTTCTATTTTAGAAAATGTCACTTTTGGCATATTTCTTTACTTTACAATGTCATTGTGTTCTCTTTCCACTTTATAATAAACATAAGTACACTCTTTTTTAAGCCTGTAATAGAACCCTAAGAATTTATTCTGAAATCATTACATGTCATCATAAACAAGGATTTGGCATTTAAAGAGAAAACTTAAAATGATCTAGTAAAGTATTCACTCTGATTACTTTTACATTCCACTAAATTACAACCATAATAGCTCAAGGATTTTGGGGGGCGGAGAGGGGGACAATTAATAACTGGCAAAAGGTAAAAACAGAGGCTGAAAGGAACAGAAACATTGATTACTCGGTGGCTAGCTGGCAATATTTTTACCAAATGTAAAACATAGCATGGAGTCTTTCTTCCAAGGATTTCTGGGCTGAAATGTTTATCCAGTGACCAGTTGCCAAGCTAATGCTTTACATGAGACTAAATTTAAACACATCCCTTTCTCTAAAAAGAAGAAAAATATGAAAGTAAGTTATATGACTAGAAGTAGGAGTCAGGAAGTACCCCAAACACTTTTATTTCTCTAACTTCCTCTAAACTGGAAATAATAGTATAAACAAAAGCCCGTAAGTTTTAATTGTGAAACTATAGCATAAACTATTTTTATTCCTTCTGGCTACCTCTTACTTATAGTATTAATATATATTTCTATTGGAAACACAATAGATTACTGTAATGAAGTTTTTCTTTGCCTGGAAGAGTGTATGAGGGAATAGAGCTTACCTTTCTCTTCCCCCAGCTATCATATCCTCTTCCACAAGTTTGTGTACTGTATAAGTAGAATGAACTAGCCAACAATTATTCTACCCCAAGAGCAAAAGGAAGTTGTACGTGGCAGTCAGTCAAAACCTAATGTTACAGGACGGCTTGCAACAAGACTTGAGAGAGAGAGAGAGAGAGAGAGAGAGAGAGGGAGGGAGGGAGGGAGGGAGAGAGCTTAATTGTAGTAAGATACATACTCCTCAGTATAATGCGAAGATCTCTACCCATCATCATTTTGCATATGCAGACAAAGTCCAAGAGAGCAACTGAGACAAATAGGCTCAACAATCCTACTGGACTGAGATGGTAATAAGATCGGTATATAGGATACCGATCGCAAAAGAATCCAATTAACATAAATTTGATACTGAGCCATTAACTGACTACAATATTGAACTATTTTTTTTAACTTTTTCAAACAAGTTTTTTCCCCCCCCTGTACAAAATGCAATATTGTTCCCTCTGTAACTGAGGAGGAACATTAAATATGGCTTTGGGTTTCTTAGCCATCTGAAATCGAACTTCATATTCTCCTTCCCTCTTACTTAGACTATAAAACTGATGTAAACACAAGATTGCTGAAGGACTATAACACAGGATGATTCAGAAAATATATTCTGCTTTCCGGCATGTAAACATCAGGATGACTGGACCTTAATTCATATAAATATTAGATTTCTTTAAAAATTAAGAAAAAAGGTAGCATTCCCTATTAAACAGTAATCCACAAAAATACTCTTTCAGTAAGTATTACTTGCCATTTAACAGCGTATGGCCTATCAACTACTATGTAAAAACAAATACCGTTTTACAACTGTAAAAACAGACAACCGGTTAGTTTAGTTTGGCCATTATGCATTTTCGACGCGAGTTATTTTTTTACTGCCACCATAGTCCTAGCATCGCACTAAATTGTTCTTCTTCTTTTTCTTTGGTGGTTCATCGTCTGTGCTGCTGTCTGTGCTGCTGCTGCTGCTGCTGCTGGAAGAACTTGACTCTGTTTCAAAGTCAGAAGAACTAGAAGAACTACTGGATGATGGAGAAGACGAAGAACTGGATGTGCTTTCATCACTATCACTGTCATCTGACGAGGAGGAGGAGGAGGAGTCATCGCTCTCTGATGAAGACTCGCTAGCTGAGGTGATGCTGCTGCCGCTGCTGGAACTTGTCACACTTTTAGACCTGGCGGAAGTTTTAAAACGACCAGCAGACATTATTTAGCAGTTTTACTAAAAGAAAGATTCTAGATTTTTAATAGGAAAAACAACTAAAAACACAGCCTCTTTAAGGAAAAGGTGAAAGAGACAGGATCAGAAAAAGGAAAAGAGGCAAGATTGTCGTGCAGGAATACAAGCTAATTTGAGGGCTAATCCACATGGAGCTCCATTTCCATCTGTCCTGTTTGCCATCATTTGCTCCCTAGAGACTAAAATGGACGATCTGAAACTTGAGCTGGCCACGAACAAGGAGTGTATATCAGAGGTGGTGACCCTTTGATATACACTTCGTATGCAACGAAATTTCATTTTGATGTATGCCAATTGGTGTACATTCAAAGTGACAATAAAGTTGTTGTTGTTGTTATTATTATTATTATTACTATTATTATTATTATTATTAGGCGACAGCTTGCATCTTCTCCCCCAATATTCTGACAGTCACTCAAGGGCTGACATTTTTTGCATTGGGCCTATGCAAATCATTCTGTGAGATTTTGCCTCAGCACACATCTCTCAAAGCAGAAGAGTCTGCTGAGCTCTTTTCAAGGCTCTACTGAGACTTTTCATGCATGATTACAGGATAAATGGCATGTCAAGGAGCAAATCCTTGCCTGGAGGAGGAGTATGATGGAAAGGGACCCTTATCAAATGCTTTGCACAGGCTTACCATGTAGTCATCAATAATCATAAAAGAATAACAAACATCAGAAAAAAGCTTTGTTGCTTTAATTAACACACTGAATTGATTCAAGTAATAATTCTCCAGGCGTATCAGTCTATGCAATGATATAGAAATTACTAGAAAATCATTTTCTACTGTGTCAATGATTTACAGCAGGCATTAAGTTCATGTGTCTTCTCCTGCCCCCTTCTTCCTGATGATGATAAGGCAGGAAGTGTTTGCAGATACTTAAGTATAGTTTTCTGCAGCAAGGTTTCTATGGTGCATTATATAAGAATGCATCCATTTTATATGATCTGAATTGATTGTAACATGTTCCAGGCAGTTTAAGCTTCTTTTTTAGCGCTTAAGACCCTAAACAGTTTAGAACCTCACTATCTCGCAACCATTTGTTTAAGAGTGTGCTGATAAACTGGCTCTGCCAGTTCCATTGCTATTGCTGCAACTGCCAACCAGGTGACTGGCATGTCAACTGTTGCAGCTCTGCTCTGGTCTGAGCTGGCTCACAAAATTCCAGAACATTTAACAATTGGCTCTTACAAGCATACCACTGGATTTAACTCATTAGAGCTTGTCCAGCAGGAAAGGCCCTCTTAAAGAAGCTCTCACTTTTTAAGGCCAGTTTGGCCAGCAAATAGAATGGCCTTCTATATTTTTCTCAAGCTACAGAACGTACTGCCTCAGAAGTTGAGTTTGGTGTCTGGATCTTTTTGCTTTAAGTATCCAGGAAAGGTCTTGGGCTCTTGGGGGGGGGGGTCACAGTGATAGGTCAGAGAAAGTCTGAGTCATTGTGCAGCAGCTTTGAAAAAAAGCAGAAATCCATGCTAGGAAAGAGACTAAAAATAAAACTGTCGTCATTATAATGGTCCTATAAAAATCTATAGTATACCCACACCCATAATATTGTAAACAGTAGGACAGTTTCATGGGGGGGGAGGCAATATCATAGATATGGAAAACTACTGAAGATGAAACAAAAATATTTTAAGGACTCAAAAGACTTCCCTCCTCACGTTTTATTTATTAAGTCAGTCACAGCAAGTAATCGCCCCAAATGCCTCTAGGCAGCTAACAATGTTTAAAATAAATGTAAAAGAAGTACAATCACAACTACAAAATTAAAATACATGCTAGCTGAGAAAAATACAGCAGTCACTAATATAGCTAGGAGGCACCAGCTTAAGAAAAAGTAATGCAAGGAATGAAAATTGTTGAAGTAGAAAACCAGTAGAACCAGGCTAGAGAGCACTGTTATGTCAACACAAATCAGGTGCCTTTCAAGGCCTTCAGGAGAACATCCAGGTATTTACTGACTGGGAAACATACACAGAAGGGGTTTGATTTATGTATAACACAAGGGATACATCTTTTGGCTTGTGGCTTCATGCCTGTCTGATGAAAAAAAAAAAGACTAATCAATCCGAGTTGTGTCTGAGAGCTTTCTACTAAGTAGACCAATTCCTGAAAAAAGGTGATGTGCCTGGAGAGCCAAGAATTGCAGTGAGCCTGCGTAAAGCCTGACAACTGGGGGATGGGAGATGAAAACATTCTTGAGGTACATTTCCTTCGCAAAAATATAGGATCAGGTTTTCATCCAATGAAAACGACTGAAAGGAAATTTAGAATAATTTTTTTTTAAAAAAAAAATATTCACAGAGCATGTAACTAGCCTGTGAAATTCATTACCAAATGTGGTGATGACCTAGATATATCTTTAAAAGAGGATTAAATGAGTAGTCAATCAAGGGCTTAGTCTTGAAGACTCAATGTTTCCCTTGGGTTGGCAGAGTGCCTCCAAATACCAGTTACAGAGCAACAATGACAGGAGGGATTAGGTCTCCAACCACTGTTTATGAACACCTCAGAGACATTTGGCTTGCCAATGTGAGAAACAGAATGCAGGGCTAGTATGGGCTTAGGCCTGATTTATCAGTTATTCTCATGTTCTTTTTTAGCCAGCCTTTTTCAATGTGAAAACGTTTTGACATTTAAACCATTTTATTATATTCCTGTATTGGCATTTTTATTGTTAGCTGCCTTGAGTTCTTTAAGAACAGAAGGAAAGGATATAAATCAAAATAATGAATAATCATATTAAAAAGAATTTCTTCTTTCAAGCTAAGAAAGGATCGGAAGTGGAGAGCATGTCAGTATGAGTCAAAGTGACAGATAGCAATACTATGAAACTATTAATGTGATAAAATCTATTTATTTTTTTAAAAAATATTTCTTTACATACCTTTTTTTCTTGCTCTTTTTATCTGTAGTACATTCTCCGGAACTGATTGGGAGAGAAGGGAATCAGGTGGAAAGGAATTACTTCAATTAATATGTACTTTTTAAAAAGAGTTCAATCAGAAACCTGCACTAACATTAGATCAAAATCAGTTTCTTAGCAAATGAGAAATTACAAAGGCAATGGTGGAAATCTAAGATATAAAAAAATGAACAAAACAATAAAAAAGAACTAAATAGAACTGCATATTTAAACTATTTAAATAAATATTATTTATAAATCATTCAAAAAGTTTCATAACCAAATAGCATATAAATATTGTTCATTTATGAAAAAAATATTTTGATATATTTTGGTTTCTTTTGACTAAGACAAACTTAAAAGAGAATCAGTTGTACATGTTTAATTGTAATGGAGTATCTTAATATAAATACTTCAGATCTACAAAGCAAGTACATTGAACTTTTTTTTTAAAAGATGTTTTAAATATTAACCTTTAATCTTAACTAATTCTTTTCTATAATCTTAGTTTAAATCTATCTGCCTACTACATGCATACAGGTCAAAACCTATTCTCAATTCTTAACAAATCAAGCAGCAACGAAATAACAGAATGCAGAATAAATTATAAATTATGATATTTAATTGGCCAATAAAACATTTCAATTTTTGAAGAAAAGATCTTAGCCATATAAATAGGAGTACAGACTGGGTAGTTCTTTGGTTAGTCTAGTTACTGTTTAATTATAATTTTAATGTTCTTAGAATGTGCAAAGTTCATTGAGCCAGAAATGGACCATTTCAGAGAATTCTAGAAAACTGTGTTTCTATTTGGATCATCTGAACTCCTGGATGTACCATTTCAGGGACTATTTGGCTGTTTCATCGGGAATGTTATGTCCAGAACACATTGGACTACTGCTGATTCACAGAATTTAATTCTGGAAAAGGCTGAATCTCCACCCAGAATAGCATGGTCCAAACTGCCTCGCTGGAATTTGGCACAGTCCAAAGAAAAACAGAACATTCCATTTCCATTTAATAACGCATAAGCCTGAATTACATAAATAACTTTTAACTATGAGGGTAAATAGAGAGGGAATGGGCAGGAAAACAATGCTAGAAACAGAAATGGAGTGAAAGGACTAAAAAGTAAAAAGAAAAAGAAAATGAAGAATTGCAACAAAAAGAGAACTGAACTAGTAGTAGAATAAGTGAGAATAACCAAGGAACAAAAAAAAAAAGTGATCACATAATAATTCCAGGAAAGAAAACAGTTCAAAACTGAACTGGAACAATGTATTTACTGTTGACTTAAATAGCTGCTGCCAGACTTCTGTTGCTCATGATAGACAGATATCAAAAAGAGCCCCCACTGCAATTATTTTACATACTGATTCAGAACCTTGAAAGAGGCTTGCTCAGACTTACTCTAATTTATGTCCAAACATACAGTATATCCTTACGAACTTATGTCTATTTTAATGGTTTGCCCATAATTAAAGAGAAGAGGCAGTGGAATAATATTCTCTTTTACCATGCACAAGTTTCAGTCTTTATGAGATGTGTCAAACATTTTCAATTTGAAGCATTTCAATTTCAAAATAGGTAGTTCTGATCTCAAACTGCAGCCTTGCCAGAACCCATTCCAAAAATATAGCAGAATGTTCACCACATTATTTTTCTTGTGCAATTATTACCATCTCCGTCAAATTATTATTTACACTGTGTAAGATGTTACTAATGGTGAGCATTAACCTGACCACTATTGGAACTATTTTAATGTCAAGATTGCATCTGTAGGGTCCTAGAATCCCTTCCCCCCCCCAAAGGTTAGAGGGCAGAGACAATTCAGATTGCAGTGTAACTAGCTGTGCCTGAAAGAAGATGCCCCGTTGAGCAAATTTAAGTCCACTTTTCCCCTCTCTACTATTGTGTTCTAGCAGCTTCTCATAGTCCAGGGGTCTGCAACCTTAAACTCCCAAAGAGCCACTTGGACCTGTTTCCCAGAGAAAAGAAAACACTAGGAGCTGCAAAACTTGCGCACCGGCGAGGGGGGAGGAGAACTTGATTGAAGAGTTTAATTAAAAAGAAATAGAGGCTGCTGTGCATGAGTTCTCGTTCTCTCTCTCTCTCTCTCTCTCTTTCTTCTCTCTCTCTCTCTCTTTCCTCTCTCTCTCTCCCTCTTTCCTCTCCCTCTCTTTCTCTTTCATCTCCCTTTCTCTTTCCTTTGTCCTCTTTCTCTCTCTCTTTCCTCTCCCTCTTTCTCTTTCCTCTCTCCCTCTTTCTCTTTCCTCTCTCTCTCTCTCTCTTTCCTTTCCACCTCTCTCTCTCTTTCCTCCCCCCTCTCTCTCCCTCTTTCTCTCTCTCTTTCCTCTCTCTCTCCCCCCCCTCCCTCTCTCCGATCTTCTGCTTACCTGGCAAGCTGGTTTCAGGCTGTTCTGCAACAAGCTGACACACATTATTGGGCTGGCTCTCTCCTCCCCTTCCTGCTTCCTGCAGAGATGCAGCAAAAGGAGGAGCCCCGCCCAATAAGCTTGTCAGCTTGTCGGAGAATAGGGTGAGGTCACTCTTTTACACAAACACACACACACAGAGAGAGAGAGAGAGAGAGAGAGAGAGAGAGAGAGAGAGAGAGAGAGAGAGAGAGAGAGAGAGAGAGAGAGAGAGAGAGAGAGAGAGAGAAAGCACAAGTGCCTCTGTCTCTGTTTCTCTGCAAATGGCAGAGGAGGCTGTGAACCGCAGGAGAAGGCTCAAATCATTGGTTTCATAGCCAATGATTCTATAGCTGGACAAAAGTTTGCCTCCAAACCTTCTCTGTGATTTCCCCTATTCACATGAGGCTTGACCCTAAGGCACAATCTTTATCCTCATGATAGGACTTTATGAACTCCTGAATGGGTTTAAGTTTGAAATGGAGTGCTTTAGTATCACAGTAAGTATTGCAATGATGTAACAACTGTGTTGAGACAGCCCCATTTCAATATCAGAATGCTTTTGGTAAGATTCCCGTGAGACGTCAGAACTTTGCTTAATTAGACTTGGTCTAGAAAACTGCTTTACTGTTAGTGGGCTTTACCCTGAAAGCAATAAAGATTTTTTCAGAAATCTAAATGATTCCTTTTTCCTGAATTTGCTTGTCTCATGGGACGTAAAAAGTTAAGAAGCTTACCCATCTCCACTATTTTCTAACATTTTTCTAGCCCTTCATGTAACCCTGCCAGATACATGTTAAAACAGAAAAGTTGTATTTTTGCCAATATAAGATTTCATCTCTGTTTTGGAAGCTGAGAGAGAANAGAATTAATGTTTTATTGACCTTGTCAATACTATCAATACCTCTACTGACAGGAGGCCGTTCATTTAACTCCTGATAACCTCACCCAGGATTCTCTCAAGCTAAAATGAATCCTTTATAGCTTAGCTTTCAGGATTATTTGGGTTATAGTGTTATGCATGACATTCTGATACATTTTTCCCCAATGGTACAGAACTTGTTAAAAGCTTTTCACTCTTTTTTCTTTGTACATATATATTTTTCTATAAGTGACATGTAATCTTTTATATAGTATATCATACCTTTGTTGTAGTAGCTGGTTCTCTTTTTCTTTAAGTGCTTTTTTAAATTCTGCTGTCCGTGATGGTCTATACAGATATTTTCTTTTCCCTGTACATTCATATGTCCAGTGTCCAAATTCCAAACATTTCTGACACCTTACATGTTGTTTATTTGCCTCTCTGTGGAAATACATAAAAGTGATTGAGACCAATTGTTTTTTATTTAAAAAGTCAGATAGAACAGAAATTTGCTTGTAACTAGATGGCAGTTTCAAACTAACTCCTGCTAGTTATATTATTTATAACTTGATAATTACTCAAATCCTCACAATTCAATAAATTTCATTTGTTTAATCAGTTTATCTTGTTATTCATCTTGCTAATGATTCTGGGTCGATAACAAAATCTAAAAACCAAAGAAATCAGCAATCAGCCCCATATATGATAAAATAGCGAGGTTTTAAGAACTTTCTGTAAGGCCAACTAGGTTGGGGCTAACTTAATGTTGCCTAGGGCAGGTGCTCCAATAGAAAAATCATGTTTTCTGAGACATGCAAGATGGCTTTTGCTAACCAAAGAAATTCAGTATGTTCCTCCTGATAAATATGATGGGATGGATAATTAAAGAAGGGTGATTCCCTCAAATAACCAGTCCCCATCACACGAAAGGTTTTATAGATACAACACAAACCATAAATTGTACCTGGAAGCCTATTGAGAGCCAGTTAGCTTGAGTAACAAAAGTTAACATGGCCATATCAGATGTAGCCAGAATTCTAGTTCCCCGATGTCCTTCAAATCAGCCAATGTAGAGCCCATTTCAGTAGTCCAATGGAAGATAACCACCATAACTTATCATGAACAGTGTGTCCTGATCCAGGAAGGGCACAACCAGCAACATAAAGCTATTCTTGGTCATAGTTGCTACTTGTTCCTCAAACAGGAGCCATGAGTTTAGGAGCACCCCCAAATAGCACACTGATTCTGTCTATAATATATGCCCATCCAGAATTAAGGATGATAAATTACTGGCATAAGGGTGTCCTAGCGCCCACAGCCACTCAAGATTTGCTAGAGTTGACTTCTGGTTCCGGATCGCGGTGCTTCTAGTTGCATGAAGAGACGTCTCCTCGTTGGCTAGCTTCCCTCTGCCGGTAGACCCTTATGCTGGTCGAAAGTCACCCTGGAGGGTGCGACTTCCGTCGACGAGGCTTCGCTCGGCTGCAGAGGAGCAGCGGCTCCTCCAGCTGTCCGAGCCAACTCTGAGGGCCAACGGAGAAGAAGATCGGCCAGTAAAATGGCCGATCACCTAGCTGCTCCAACTGCAAGTCAAAGAACATCTAAGCATTAAGAACCACTGTGGTGAACCTGGGTAAGACTTTTCCCTTGCTCCTCTCTTCATTCTATCCTGCTTTTTTTTTGCCTGTTAAGAGCCTTGTTGGAATTACTTCCCTGCCTTGAAAAAGCAGCTTCTATGTCTGGGAAGAAAGGGGTTGAACAAAAGAATAGAACAAAATTTTAAAGACTATACTTTATTCTTATTTGCTTTGGGGTACAGAAAAAATTCTTTCCTAAGAGCTGTACTATTATTTTATGCTGGAAGATTATTTCTTTTTCCACATTTTATTTTAAAAGATAGAAAAAAAGGGGGGTAAATGGTGTCTGGAAAAGATTTTTTTTAATCTATTGAGGACATCTAGTGGCGAAAACCTAATACTGCAACTTCTGGCTATTCTTTGGAGATGGAATAGACTTGACCTTCAAACTACTTTTGAACAGAAAAGATAAGCTGATGCAGCTGTGGGAATTGTGAGGGTGGATACTGCTTAACTTTTATTAAATACAGCCTCCACAAAAAGAAAAAAGAGACTCTCTTCAATTACTATTAAAATGGAGAAATCTCATTCACAATTAAACTGCAAACTTATATTGGAAAAGATCTATGAGGCTACTGCAGAAATATGTGCTACAATGAAAGAGTTTACTACAGAATTAAGAACCAGAAGTTTTACTTCAAACCTTCAAACTGATCTCCAGACTATATCTGACCATTCTATAAATCAAAAGATACTAAAAGAGGAAACAACTGAGATCAAAGAGGAATTTATTTTACCTTATAAACATTCCATCTATAGCTTTGAGGATCAGAAGAAGCAAAGATTGAGACTTGAATTTTTAAAGCAACGAAGCTTTAAGGATGAGAGAAATAGATGCCTAATGCAGAGGATGGGATTCCTACTGTTCCAAAAGGCACTGCAAGCAATAAAGAGAGATCTATCGGCTGAAAGGGAAGCTTGGTGATGGAAACCTGCTTGGCATAGAAAGAAGGCCAGAATAAGACTGAAAAGAGAAATTTAAAATTATGTGTAATGGATTAAAAGGCACTGTTGATTTATGGACTGTTTTAAGGATTAAGAGTTAGAGTTAGAAGTAAGAAGAATGTAGTTTTTGGAATAATAGGTTTATTTTGATGAAAATTATTATGTATTGGAATGGAAAAAATGGTGGCTTTTTAGATTTGGATTGTTTCAATAATTAATTGAGTGTTTTAAATTAGTAAGATGATGTTTTTGTCTGATAACATAGATGTGATAAGGCATGATAATCAATTGGATGAAATTTGAATTTTGTTTAATGAACTGAAATATTTAAGGTTTAATATTATTTTGTTATCTTAAAGAGATTGCTCGATTGATGGATTATATATATATAGGGTAGATTAATATTTTATTTTAATTAGGATATGTATTGTGTAGTGGAAGAAGAAATAAATGAGACTTGTGATAAAATGAGGGATGTGAGAGATTAAGAATTAGAATATATTTGGAAGGGATACCTGAATTGATAACTTGTCGATTTAAAGTTAAATTTGATTATATTAATTGTAAACTTATAAAGTTTTAAAACAGGTTTAGCAGTTATAGAAATCTAAATTAGAAATGGAACATCTTAAACGTATTATGCTATTTGAAGGAAATAGAGAGGGGACATTGAATGTATTGAGTTGAGTTATTTATATATGGTTTTATTTTTGGATGTTTGATTACCCCAACACCACGGTGTGTCATGAGCACTTTGTTCTAAGAAAAAAAACCCAATAAAATGTGTTTCAAAAAAAAAAAA
>NW_015386670.1:278978-342629 GCF_001527695.2 Protobothrops mucrosquamatus | reverse complement strand
GGTTAGAAATTTTTTTTTCTTTTGTTTTGTCCTCTAAAAACGATGTGCATCTTATGGTCAGGTGCGTCTTATGGTGCGAAAAATACGGTAATCCCTAGAGCCCAACTTTACAGAATCTCATGTCCAGTTATTTTGGGGATAGCACCTCTAAATGTCACCTGAATGTCCCAGATTACCAAAGCTAGTCCTTGCCTCCACCTCCTGGCATTGGCTGATATTACAGCTGAACCCCAGGCAGGTAGATTTCCAAGAAGGCAATCTTCCTCTATGCTCATCCAAGTTCCAATAATGCATGCTAGTGCATTCTTCTCATCCTTATCACAAGGGAGGGAAGTTTTATTATGGATTGACCTGGCATTTAGTAGCAGCATCCAAATGCCTCTGCCTCTGAAGATTCAATGATTAAGAAATGTGGTAGAGAGTAGGGGGCTGAAACACAGCAATGGTACAAGACACCAGAACTACATTCCCTGAATGAGGCCCATTTCCCACTTCCTATCATATTCCCCATAATCCAACTCCAGATAGCTGTCACACCAAACCAGAAGCTGTTTAGCAGCCATAAGGCCCAGGCTGGTTGATCCCATCACCAGTCTTCAATTCCTGCTCCTACTGCCATCAGCTCTTCTCATCAGAGAGTCTGCTGCTATCCAAACTCTCGCAGCCATATCCAGACCATTTGCTAGGACTCTCCAGCACCTTTTTTTCATCACTGTGTTGTGCTGATTGCCCCAACATTTGATTGGAATTGTTGTGGCTAGCACACAAATCAACTGACCAAAAATGGCTCCTCTCCTATAATCTGTGGATGGTTGTTACAAACTGACACTTTTTAAATGCATATTCATAAAGCTCTGCACAAGGAACATTTTACATTGTTTAAACAGCAGTCACATTCAAAAGATGTCATTATTAAATGCCTCATACTTAAATATCAAGGTAGCTGGCATATTCATTTTTTGAAATCGCTTATGGTTGTGTCTGAATTTTAAGGACTATCAGTAATTCATTTGTGCAATTCAGAAATTCATTGTCTGGAATGGTATCATTTCAAAGCATTTAAAACCAGTTTTTGAGCATATTTAACTAATAATATATGGTAAGTATAGAAAGCTGCTAGGTTGAGTCCACAATAGCTGGATTCACAAAAACAAGCTAAGTATACTTTATTTACTTTTAGTTCAGCATACTACTCAAATTCAACAAGCTAAGTATACTTTATTTTCTTTGAGTAGCATACTACTCAAATTCAGTCACTGTAATTTATAAGTCACAATGAATGGTTCAGGAAGTTCTTCAAATGCAGCAGCTTATAAACTGAACAACTCATGGCTTAGTATGGTAGGTAAATAGTCACAATAAAACCAACAGTGACTGGTTACTTTGCTATTCAAAATTTGCTAAAATATTACTATGAATCACCTACCCATAACTGGAATTTATATGATTGATCCACAGTTCACTTGACCCAAGAAACCTGAATTTCATCAGTTTTTGAATACAAACCAACTCAATGTATCTCAATAGTCACTCAAAAGTGTGTATTGTATTGACTCAAATACAATGTTTGCTTCCTTGGAATAATGCAAATTTTTATCTAAGGGCTTTTTTTTTAGTCCATAAAGTCATGTTTTAATCTCAATATTAGCTATCTCTTTTAGAATTAGCAGCATAATTTAGAGGAAGATTTATGGTGTGTTGCGATACAATCTCTTTAAGTTATATACTTTCATGTGATATCAGGATTCAAGTAAAAAAAAACAGTTTTTGTTCTCAAAATTTTGTAGTAGAGCTCCTGTGCTTATTCAGGATGCACTGCAGGGGGCGAACTAGCTCCACACCAGATTTTAGGGATAAAATTAATGTATTTAGCCTCTGCAAGGCTTAAATAACATTGCTATACAGATTAAAGTAGGAAAGAGTAAGAATAAAAATTGAATGCTTAAAATCCTTTAGGCTCTATTTCTAACTAAACTGATTTGATTACTTTATTAAACATTGCTTTTCAGTGTATGGTTATGGAAATTGGTTCTTTAATCATGTTCTAGGTTTTTAAATAGAGTATTTTGTTAATATTACATTCATTAAAGCAATTTAGCAGAATTTTTCAATCCTATAAAGACATATAGCATATGGACTGGATTATTCACTTCTTAGATTCATATCTTCCCAATTAACTGGATTAGAATAAGATGGTATACAGAACTAAAGGTAATAGATTATCTCCCTTGACAGAGTGATCTTTTAAGAGTCTCATAAATAACTCTAACTCCATTAGCTGATGGTGAAAATTGTTGAAAATTGTACTTCAGCAGCTGTAAGACAGCCAGAAAAACCCTAAACAATTAAACTGCATATGGAAAAGTGTGGATTGAGGAATTAAAATACATTTATAACATAGATAATATCTGGATGGGCCATCCAAACATTTACACAGAATTTCATCCTATATTTACAATAGGCTTCTCCTGATGAGGCAGTGGAAAATGGAAACAGATTGTCTGAAGACCAGTCATTTGAAGCTCAGTTCAGATGAAATACAGCAAAGTGTCAGAGAGAGTGAGTGTGTGTATAAATCAACCAGTCTTTTCAAGAACACATACAAGTAGGTAAACCTTACTGCAAATTAATATTCTGTGATATTCTCTTATCACAAAAAAGATAAACCACCTTAATGTTACATCTAAGCAATGTTTACAGAATGTGATTAATTTTAGAAAATTAAGACACACAACTTCCAGGCTCCCATTTAATGTGGCTCATTTAACCATGATTTATTGCTTCCTTAAAGCTATGAATGTCGTCCACTCCCAGAGCAGCTGCCATTGTCTACTACAGTACTTAATAGTTTCAAATTATGATTATTGCTAACAGAGATTACATGATATAGTCTGAAAAATATTATATGTGTGTGTGTGTGTGTGTGTGTGTGTAATATAGTATTATTTATGTTTACTGTTGTGACTATGTATTTACCAGTTTTTCTGAATACATCCAAATATTGTATAAATAATAATTGGGAAAGGGTTGGGAAAGACTCTTTCATAATATTCATTTAATTCTAAAAAGTTAAGAACCTCTTTAACTAATTCCAGCATTACAAAATATTTAAATTTACAGAGAGAAAACACTTTTGAGTGCCAGCATTATTAGTGAAAGCTCACTATAAAATGTTTAACACAAGATTAAAAGCCAATTAGAAGATATTCATTACATTTAATGTAATATATATAAACAGCATTACTGAAGTTTTTAAAGCATGCATTTAATCATTAATTTATGAAACCATAATTTGGCTCCCACAATTCACTAAAACACACCAAACAAACCACATTTTAGCTCAGTACTGTACACCTTTAGCCACTGATTCTATTCTATTTAAGACTGTGTAGAATCACAATGCACATAACATTTAGCAGTGCTGCACAGGAAACAACTACCCTTTATTTCTAATAATGTTTGAACGAATAACATTTTGTGAGAAAGTTATGGGAGACGGCACTTCCATGTGCAGGCCAGCAAGCAAAGCAAAATAAACAGGGCAAGAAGTCACGACCATAACTGCCCAGACACCAATTAAACCGCTTACTCTGACAGTTTCTCCACAGCAAGGGATGCTGACAGAAACATACCGCAACACACAATGGCTCTCCTCCCGAGGTTAGCATCAAGGGAGCTAGGACATCTTTCGCACCTTTACTCCCTGACCCCTGCAGAAGCCGCGGCGTTCTAGGTACTTCAGCACCTGCCCTCTCGACACGTGCACGAGAATCCACCCTCCTTAAAAGACCAATTGCACACATGCCAACTATATCTCGCCCTTTTAAAAAGGTCTTCCCAATTCTTCCCTCTTAGCGCTGTCCTCCCCTAACAGCTGGGGAGCAAGTGGTTTGGATTTCCCGCGCTTCACCCGCAGGACTGCCTCCAGCTCGTTTAACACCCCTCTCTCGAGAAGCCCACGGTGGTTGCTTCCCTCTCCAGCCCTTCTCTACCCGCCACACACACTCACGCTTGTCTCCGAGCAATCAAACGATGCATGGGAGTCGCCATCTTAGCCATCGGCCGGGCACGAACCCAAGAGGCATGCCGGGAATTCCACCCTCTCTTTTCCTGTTCTATCGGATGACGTATTTCGGCAGCCAGTGAAAGGAGCGGGGAGGGGAACCTTCGGACGTTACCATTGGGCATCGTAGGTGGACGTCTTTGCTCTCTTTTGCTTGCCCGTACTCTTTTTCTTTCAAGTATCTCTCGCCTTCCTTAGCCTTTTCCCGAGCTATTGGTAATCCTTTTTTTTTTTTGAGGATTCAGTCGAAACAGAGCGGTTTTTATTTAAGTATTTTTGATGTCCAACCAGAATGGAATAAGCCATTTCGAACTGCAAGTTCTTTCTTAAAAGAGAACATTAGCTATAAAAAGGAGGCGGGGGAGATGCTGGTCTCTGACATGGAAACTTTCTCCCCCCCCCCCTTATTTTTTTGAGCGTGGTGCCTTCAAAACTATACAGTACATGTCCTTCAGTCTCAGGTAACGCTGCCAGAGTCATAACTTCATACAATGAGGTTCTAAAATCCAGAGATGTTAAAAATGGATTATTACTTGAGGCTGTGTATGGTACAGTTTGTGAACATTCTGTGTTCAACAAAAGGAAGAAACTATAATTTAAAAATAATAATATTGTATTGCTTTTCCCTTGTTATATTTTACTTACATGGAAATAATGTGGTTCGTAACAAAGCCAGATGTTCAGACTCAATTTGGCATTTTTATCCATCTATCAAGTCCTTCCGAACCTGGGATAGGCAGATATGGATGTTTGATGGTGTTAAACGTATTGTTGTTCTGCTTCTATTTTCTGGTATTTGTATTTTGTGATTATCTCAATTTCTTTCTCCTCTGCTATTTCCAGGTACTGTCATATCCACTATCCAGACTTCTTTGTCTTTCTTATCAACAGTTGTTAACTCTGGGGTATTATGTTGCATATACACAAACTTTTTTTATATATATATAATTTTTTTTATTATTTTGAATTAAACAACAAATACAAATGATGCGTCTACAAACACCACAAAAGAAAAAAGATTTTTACTCAAAATATTTCTGAATACTCCCGGCAGTCCCCGCCTTGTCTCCACCCTTATCCACTTTCCCTCTCTTTCCTCCCCCTCACCCCACGACCTCTCCTCTTTCCTCGCATATACACAAACTTTTATGCCTCACAAGTTATAACACAATATGGCAAGGTTTTGATGACTCAAGTAGATTGGAACTTATGCTTAGTCATCTTCACACAACAAAGTATGACCAAAGCTAAAATAAATATAATTTACCTATTGCCTGTTCTACCAGTATCTATTTTCTGTAATTGGCCCTTTTAGTGAACGAGAATTGGATTGGTCTTTACAAGATTGTAAAAAGAATGTAACTAATTATATACAGTTGATAAACTAATTATTTTCTGGATGGTATAAGGTCTCCTGCTTCATCACGGGATGGACTAGAAGACCTCCAAGGTCCTTTCCACCTCTGTTTTTTTTCCTCTTCAGAACAATATGCAGTAGACTATTCACACTGAGAATCCAAAGTGCGTGCATGCAGAAACACACACAGAATTCTCTAATGACCTGAAAGAAGCTAGGCAAGAATGGTATGTGATCTTGCATGGCCTCTGGAGTCTCCAGAGGTTGCGTGAGAGGCCAGTTCTCCCCTACAGCCTCCTAAAATCTCATGAGAACAGGGTGTGCTTTCAAGAATAGTTGTTGGATGTTGGGCTACTCTGCAATAATGCAGGAGACCTTATATCATCCAGAAAAAGTGACTGTCTAGTCTCTTCTTAAAAGCCTCCAGTGATGGAGCATCCACAACTTCTGAAGGCAAGCCACTGGTTGTTTTCACTGTTAGGAAATTTCTCTTTAGTTCTAGGTTGCTTCTCTCTTTGATTAGTCTTCATCCATTGTGTCTTTCTTGCCTTGGTGCTTTGGAAAATAGGCTGACCTCTTCTTNATCATCCGGATCTCGGGGGGTAGTTCGTTCCAGAGGGTGGGGGCACCCACAGAGAAGGCCCTCCCCCTGGGGGTCGCCAGCCGACACTGTTTGGCCGACGGCACCCTGAGGAGACCCACTCTGTGGGAGCGTACCGGTCTATGGGAGGAAATCTGAGGCAGAAGGCGGTCTCGGAGGTAACCAGGTCCGATGCCATGGACCTTTGGAATTGGATATGTCTAGTTTAATGAAGAGAAGGACGAGGGGGGACATGATAGCACTGTTCCAATATCTCAGGGGCTGCCACAAAGAAGAGGGAGTCAAGCTAGTCTCCAAAGCGCCTGAAGGCAGGACAAGAAGCAACGGATGGAAACTAATCAAGGAGAAAAGCAACCTAGAACTAAGGAGAAACTTCTTGACAGAACAATTAACCAGTGGAACAACCTGCCTCCAGAAGCGGTGAATGCTCCAATACTGGAAGTTTTTAAGAAGAGACTGGACAGCCATTTGTCCGAAATGGTGTAGGGTTTCCTACCTGAGCAGGGGGTTGGACTAGATAACTTCCAAGGTCCCTTCCAACTTTATTATTAATTACTATTATTACTATTATTACTATTATTACTATTATTACTATTATTATTATTATTATTATATATTGAAACACTGCTATCATGTC
The DNA here is from genome assembly GCF_001527695.2 of Protobothrops mucrosquamatus. Lineage (NCBI taxonomy): Eukaryota > Metazoa > Chordata > Lepidosauria > Squamata > Viperidae > Protobothrops > Protobothrops mucrosquamatus. The sequence continues at coordinate 335,971 of NW_015386670.1, read as the reverse complement.
AGCCCTAGTCCTTTTCATTAGACTAGACATATCCAATTCCTGCAATTTCTACTGCCTCTGAAAATTGCATGAGAACAGAGCATGTTTTCACATGGATTTTTGGAGGCCTCAGAGGCTGCAGAAGAGCATTCTCCAAAGCTGCTTCAAGAATGAAGGTCTTATGTGAACTAGAGCAGCCCTGGGTATCTGCAGAGGCCTGTCAACAGAAAGAGATCACTGCCTGAAGGTAAGTGGCATGTGGCAGATCCCGGGGATCACACACACGATTGGACTATATATTTTTTTAAAATAAATGAATATGTAAAGAATTGTTCCACTTTTGTTTGGGGGGGGGGAGTATGTATGACATGCCAGAAGACTCAAATTAGAACTTTTTCTGAATTTTTTGACACATTGAGCCCAAAAGATTCGTTATCACTGACCTCTTGGACTAATGGTATAATAGATTTGAATGCAACAATTATGCAAGTTCCTATTATGACATATGAACAAATTAAGAATATTCATATTTAGAGACAATATCCTTTCACGGATTTAATATCTGTAACAAAATAAGCTGTTAAAATAACTAAGTTAAATAACCATTATATTTGTGATATGGAAATCATTTCTGGAAAAAAATGGAATAGCTGAAAAAGTCTTAATATTGTAACTGTGAGATAATAGCTCAATATAAAGCTTAATTCAATAGGGTTCTAAGAACCATGTAATATTATCTGCTGCATAATTTGAATTTGGCATCTGAGAAACATGATATTCCTGAGTACCATATGTGCATGAAGGTCCCAGAATAGAGAATGAGCAATGTGCTACATGACATGTTTAGATTATGCACAGTGACATCAGAATTGCATGGGATTAACATTAGCTGTAGCTTTTATTATGATCACAATCAACAAAGCAGAATATGTAGACATAAAAAGGGATTTAACAGAAGGCAGAGCATATATATATATATATTCATATTTTTTTTTAAAATCTATTGGATATGGTGTTATACAACATAAAGTGAATGGAAGGAAAAGTTAATAATATTCCGAGCTTATAATTCTACACATCAAACATAATTACAACTGTTTAGGAGTTCAGAATGCTGACTTCCAGCTGCACCAACCAATAGTAAATGTGGATTCTTATTCCCACATAGCCATCTCTTGGGCAGTTGATTAACTGACTTTTCCCTCAGATGCATTGTAGCAAAAATCATAAACCAGTGGTGGCGAACCTATGGCACGGTTGCCAGAGGCGGCACTCAGAGCCCTCTCTGTGGGCACGCACGCCATCGCCCCAGTCCTAGGCCTTCAGCTGGATTTTATAAAACCTTTTCGCTTTAGGCCTCCGCCGCCGTGTGCAAAAAAAAAAGGGGGGGGGGTTAATCAGTCAATTTCAACTTCTTGTGGGAAAAAAAAAGATCTTGCAAAGCTGAAATTGATTGATTGAACTTTTTAGTCCCACCCAGTCTGCCGTTACCACTGCAGCCATGCCCACCCAATTGGCCATGCCCACCCAATGGGCCACACCCACTCGGCACTCAACGATGCATAAGTGGGTTTTGGGTTGCAGTTTGGGCACTCCGTCTCTAAAAGGTTCGCCATCACTGTCATAAACCTTCTAGTGTAGAGGAAGGTGGTTTTCCATTGGCAGAAACTCACCACCTCACCCTTGCATCGCAACTTGTCTCTCTTAAAACAATCACTTCTTAGTTTATTGCAACAGAACCAAAACAAAGTGCTTTGGCAGCTTGTCCATTGTTAGATTTTTTTAAAAACCCTACTCATGTCCAGTATAAGTAGTCCTTGAGTTAGGATCACAATTGGGATCAGAATTTCCATTGCTAAGTTGTAAAGTGAGTCATGCCCAATTTTTATGATCTTTTTTGCCATGGTTGCTAAGCAAATCACTGCATTTAAGTGAATCACAGTTATGCAAATTTGGCTTGTCAACCCCATGACTCTGGGACACTGCAACTATTATATCCCAGTTGCCAAGTGGAATTCCCATGGCTTCGTTTCCTTCCCCTTCCATCAAACTTCACCAGTTGGCAGGAAAATATATATTAAATACTCTGAGGTGGAATAGAGTTGAATCTAAGTTTTTTACAGATTGCTGGACTAGCAACATTACCCATTTATTAAAGCCCACTTTGGTTTGGCACAGATTATTTGTACATCCTCAAAGCTTTACTTTACTTTACTTTACTTTATATCCCGCCCTTCTCCCGAAGGACTCAGGGCGGCTTACAGGCAATAAAAACGGAACTATACAATAAATATCTAAAAGCTGATAATCAGACTCTGTTTGACAGGGGCCTAGCACTACTAATCCTGACACATTTGTCCAAGATAGTCTGATTCTGGAATAGCACTAAGTTGCTGCCTAAACACCTGTACAGAACTCTTGTAGCAAAACTGTTGGGACTCCCTTTTTGACACTGGTTTAACTTTATTCAGATGATTGCTACATCCACCTTCAAAAAGTCCGAACAACAACTGACAGTAGCTAAGTAAGTTGCATAATGAAGCAGCAGCAGAGAAAGAAATGGTTCTCTCCTATGTCAGTATGGAGTCCTCTGCCACTATGCTGGTTCAGGTTGATTCAGATCTCCGAACTTGGAAGACGCAGCCAGGTTTGAAGGAGACTTTCCTGTTGTCTAAAGCAAAAGGGCCCTGGAAAACAAGACTCACAAACATAAAAAGTGGGGATACGCCTGCCCCAGCCTAAAGTAGTGAATAGGGCAGGGATTGGGGGGGGGGAGAGTTTTACTTGACTCTAATACCAACAGACTGAGCTTGATGGAGTGTGTCAAATTGCACAAAAGCAAAACTGCTGCGGGTTGTTGCTTGCTTCATTCAGTACATGTTTTGGAGATGAAATCAAAACACTTGTCATGAAGGGCATGGCAGAAAAGTTGCCCGGACTTGTTCCGGGTGCGCCATCGGAAAAAAGAAGCGAAAAGCCCCAGATCTGAAATTGCAACGATCCGAGCATGCGCTTTGGAGCAGCTCTTGGCGCAAGTCAGTACCTCCCACCCGGCTACGCCGTCTTCCTTCCCGTTTCTCATCCCCCGTTTCCCCTATATCGGCTCCAGGCGGGGACACCGTCGCGAGGTTACAGCTCGCTCGCGCGCGCTCTCCAGAGCGAAAGGGAGGGGGCGCCCGCCTCGCGTCGCGCTTGGAATCTCGCGAGAGTATCTCCCGCCTCCCCCCCCCTTCCTTTAGACGGGTCAGGATTCTTCGAGATCTCTCTCTGTGCTGCCGCTTCGCCCGTCCCTTCCCCCTCGCGTGGAGGCAGCCGGAGTCGCGTGCTGCGGCAGCCCATTTAAACAGTCGGAGCGGTCGCTCCGGGTGAACTGCGGAGGCTACTGCGGCGGACGGCTTTCCCCCCTCAGGCGGCGCCGGTCAGGATCATCTCGGCTCGGCTTTCTTCGCCTGCCCGGCAGCCGGCCCCGTGCGAGCTTCTTTTTTAAAGTAGGCCTCTCGGGCCTCTCTCCGGCATTTCTCTCCCTCGGCCCCGAAGGCACCATGTCCGTGGTGGGAATCGATCTGGGCTTCCAGAGCTGCTATGTGGCCGTGGCCCGCGCGGGGGGCATCGAAACGATCGCCAACGAGTACAGCGACCGCTGCACCCCGTGAGTAAATTAATCCGGCGCGGCGGGAAGCCGGGATAAAATGTATAGGCGAAAAGCTCCGGGGCGTGTTTTTTTTGGGGGGGGGGGAGGAGTCGGGGGCGGCGGAGGGGGGCCAGTAGCCCCGCAAACTTGTCACCCCCGAGCCCGGGTGGCCTATTTTAAACGCTCGCATCTCCCTTCAGCTCTTTTTGGCTCGAATTGGCAGAGGGAAGAGGTGATTACCACACGGAGCGGCCACACCTTTTGGTTTTCAAAGCGGAGGGAAGGGGAAAAAAATGTGCGCCCTTATTNATCCAGAAAAAGTGACTGTCTAGTCTCTTCTTAAAAGCCTCCAGTGATGGAGCATCCACAACTTCTGAAGGCAAGCCACTGGTTGTTTTCACTGTTAGGAAATTTCTCTTTAGTTCTAGGTTGCTTCTCTCTTTGATTAGTCTTCATCCATTGTGTCTTTCTTGCCTTGGTGCTTTGGAAAATAGGCTGACCTCTTCTTTGTGGTAACCTTTGGAATTGGATATGTCTAGTTTAATGAAGAGAAGGACGAGGGGGGACATGATAGCACTGTTCCAATATCTCAGGGGCTGCCACAAAGAAGAGGGAGTCAAGCTAGTCTCCAAAGCGCCTGAAGGCAGGACAAGAAGCAACGGATGGAAACTAATCAAGGAGAAAAGCAACCTAGAACTAAGGAGAAACTTCTTGACAGAACAATTAACCAGTGGAACAACCTGCCTCCAGAAGCGGTGAATGCTCCAATACTGGAAGTTTTTAAGAAGAGACTGGACAGCCATTTGTCCGAAATGGTGTAGGGTTTCCTACCTGAGCAGGGGGTTGGACTAGATAACTTCCAAGGTCCCTTCCAACTTTATTATTAATTACTATTATTACTATTATTACTATTACTACTACTACTATTATTATTATTATTATATATTGAAACACTGCTATCATGTCAGCCCTAGTCCTTTTCATTAGACTAGACATATCCAATTCCTGCAATTTCTACTGCCTCTGAAAATTGCATGAGAACAGAGCATGTTTTCACATGGATTTTTGGAGGCCTCAGAGGCTGCAAAAGAGCATTCTCCAAAGCTGCTTCAAGAATGAAGGTCTTATGTGAACTAGAGCAGCCCTGGGTATCTGCAGAGGCCTGTCAACAGAAAGAGATCACTGCCTGAAGGTAAGTGGCATGTGGCAGATCCCGGGGATCACACACACGATTGGACTATATATTTTTAAAAAATAAATATGTAAAGAATTGTTCCACTTTTGTTTGGGGGGGGAGTATGTATGACATGCCAGAAGACTCAAATTAGGCATTTTCTGAATTTTTTGACACATTGAGCCCAAAAGATTCGTTATCACTGACCTCTTGGACTAATGGTATAATAGATTTGAATGCAACAATTATGCATGTTCCTATTATGACATATGAACAAATTAAGAATATTCATATTTAGAGACAATATCCTTTCACGGATTTAATATCTGTAACAAAATAAGCTGTTAAAATAACTAAGTTACATAACCATTATATTTGTGATATGGAAATCATTTCTGGAAAAAAATGGAATAGCTGAAAAAGTCTTAATATTGTAACTGTGAGATAATAGCTCAATATAAAGTTTAATTCAATAGGGTTCTAAGAACCATGTAATATTATCTGCTGCATAATTTGAATTTGGCATCTGAGAAACATGATATTCCTGAGTACCATATGTGCATGAAGGTCCCAGAATAGAGAATGAGCAATGTGCTACATGACATGTTTAGATTATGCACAGTGACATCAGAATTGCATGGGATTAACATTAGCTGTAGCTTTTATTATGATCACAATCAACAAAGCAGAATATGTAGACATAAAAAGGGATTTAACAGAAGGCAGAGCATATATATATATATATATTCATATTTTTTTTAAAAATCTATTGGATATGGTGTTATACAACATAAAGTGAATGGAAGGAAAAGTTAATAATATTCCGAGCTTATAATTCTACACATCAAACATAATTACAACTGTTTAGGAGTTCAGAATGCTGACTTCCAGCTGCACCAACCAATAGTAAATGTGGATTCTTATTCCCACATAGCCATCTCTTGGGCAGTTGATTAACTGACTTTTCCCTCAGATGCATTGTAGCAAAAATCAAACCTTCTAGTGTAGAGGAAGGTGGTTTTCCATTGGCAGAAACTCACCACCTCACCCTTGCATCACAACTTGTCTCTTAAAACAATCACTTCTTAGTTTATTGCAACAGAACCAAAACAAAGTGCTTTGGCAGCTTGTCCATTGTTAGAATTTTTTAAAAACCCTACTCATGTCCAGTATAAGTAGTCCTTGAGTTAGGATCACAATTGGGATCAGAATTTCCATTGCTAAGTTGTAAAGTGAGTCATGCCCAATTTTTATGATCTTTTTTGCCATGGTTGCTAAGCAAATCACTGCATTTAAGTGAATCACACAGTTATGCAAATTTGGCTTGTCAACCCCATGACTCTGGGACACTGCGACTATTATATCCCAGTTGCCAAGTGGAATTCCCATGGCTTCGTTTCCTCCCCCTTCCATCAAACTTCACCAGTTGGCAGGAAAATATATATTAAATACTCTGAGGTGGAATAGAGTTGAATCTAAGTTTTTTACAGATTGCTGGACTAGCAACATTACCCATTTATTAAAGCCCACTTTGGTTTGGCACAGATTATTTGTACATCCTCAAAGCTGATAATCAGACTCTGTTTGACAGGGGCCTAGCACTACTAATCCTGACACGTTTGTCCAAGATAGTCTGATTCTGGAATAGCACTAAGTTGCTGCCTAAAAGAACACACCTGTACAGAACTCTTGTAGCAAAACTGTTGGGACTCCCTTTTTGACACTGGTTTAACTTTATTCAGATGATTGCTACATCCACCTTCAAAAAGTCCGAACAACAACTGACAGTAGCTAAGTAAGTTGCATAATGAAGCAGCAGCAGAGAAAGAAATGGTTCTCTCCTATATCAGTATGGAGTCCTCTGCCACTATGCTGGTTCAGGTTGATTCAGATCTCCGAACTTGGAAGATGCAGCCAGGTTTGAAGGAGACTTTCCTGTTGTCTAAAGCAAAAGGGCCCTGGAAAACAAGACTCACAAACATAAAAAGTGGGGATACGCCTGCCCCAGCCTAAAGTAGTGAATAGGGCAGGGATTGGGGGGGGGGAGAGTTTTACTTGACTCTAATACCAACAGACTGAGCTTGATGGAGTGTGTCAAATTGCACAAAAGCAAAACTGCTGCGGGTTGTTGCTTGCTTCATTCAGTACATGTTTTGGAGATGAAATCAAAACACTTGTCATGAAGGGCATGGCAGAAAAGTTGCCCGGACTTGTTCCGGGTGCGCCATCGGAAAAAAGAAGCGAAAAGCCCCAGATCTGAAATTGCAACGATCCGAGCATGCGCTTTGGAGCAGTTCTTGGTGCAAGTCAGTACCTCCCACCCCGCTACGCCGTCTTCCTTCCCGTTTCTCATCCCCCGTTTCCCCTATATCGGCTCCAGGCGGGGACACCGTCGCGAGGTTACAGCTCGCTCGCGCGCGCTCTCCAGAGCGAAAGGGAGGGGGCGCCCGCCTCGCGTCGCGCTTGGAATCTCGCGAGAGTATCTCCCGCCTCCCCCCCCCTTCCTTTAGACGGGTCAGGATTCTTCGAGATCTCTCTCTGTGCTGCCGCTTCGCCCGTCCCTTCCCCCTCGCGTGGAGGCAGCCGGAGTCGCGTGCTGCGGCAGCCCATTTAAACAGTCGGAGCGGTCGCTCCGGGTGAACTGCGGAGGCTACTGCGGCGGACGGCTTTCACCCCTCAGGCGGCGCCGGTCAGGATCTTCTCGGCTCGGCTTTCTTCGCCTGCCCGGCAGCCGGCCCCGTGCGAGCTTCTTTTTTTTTCAGTAGGCCTCTCGGGCCTCTCTCCGGCATTTCTCTCCCTCGCCCCCGAAGGCACCATGTCCGTGGTGGGAATCGATCTGGGCTTCCAGAGCTGCTATGTGGCCGTGGCCCGCGCGGGGGGCATCGAAACGATCGCCAACGAGTACAGCGACCGCTGCACCCCGTGAGTAAATTAATCCGGCGCGGCGGGAAGCCGGGATAAAATGTATAGGCGAAAAGCTCCGGGGCGTGTTTTTTTTTGGGGGGGGGGAGGGGTCGGGGGCGGCGGAGGGGGGCCAGTAGCCCCGCAAACTTGTCACCCCCGAGCCCGGGTGGCCTATTTTAAACGCTCGCATCTCCCTTCAGCTCTTTTTGGCTCGAATTGGCAGAGGGAAGAGGTGATTACCACACGGAGCGGCCACACCTTTTGGTTTTCAAAGCGGAGGGAAGGGGAAAAAAATGTGCGCCCTTATTAATTCATGAGTAATGCAAGGTGCTGCTGCGCCTAGGAGGAATACTTTTCTCCTCCTCTCCCCTCCGGCCCACATGTACGTAGGGTAGGCGCCCCCCGGAGTAAAGGTAAGGGAATGAATGGGTTCAGCACCGTCCAGGCGAGCTCTAGGCGGGGAAGGTGAAAGTAACCGCGTTGAAATGTTTCTGGAGCTGCCTGCCTAAAAACTGCGGCGTGCCTCGAGGTGGATGGATGAGCCGCTATGATTTGAAAGAGCGGAATTGTTGGAAATAAGCTAATCCACCCAGGGACTTTTTAAATGTATATATACGCCGTTATGACTCGCTCAGCTTTATTTAATGTTGCGTTTGATCGGTTGGGCTGAGAGGAGGCAGTGTTTGTTCGCATAATTGAAAATAGGCCTCCTTCGGAAGGTGTTCAATTTCATTCAGTTTGACTCACAGTGTTTCTCAACCTTGACCATTTTAAGGCATGTGGACTTCAACTCCCAGAATTCCACAGCCAGCAATGCTGGCTGTGGAATTCTGGGAGTTGAAGTCCACATGCCTTAAAATGGTCAAGGTTGAGAAACACTGAGTTTGAGGGAAATTTAGGAGGTTTTATCAGTTTGCTTCCTCTAGTGCAGGGGTAGGCAACCTTGGCTCTTTTATGACTCGTGGACTTCAACTCCCAGAATTCCTGAGCCAGCCACGCTGAGGGGAAAGGGAGAGGTTTGCAAGCTGAGCCATGCTTGGAATTCTGGGAGTTGAAGTCCACATGCCTTAAAATTGTCAAGGTTGAGAAACACTGAGTTTGAGGGAAATTTAGGAGGTTTTATCAGTTTGCTTCCTCTAGTGCAGGGGTAGGCAACCTTGGCTCTTTTATGACTCGTGGACTTCAACTCCCAGAATTCCTGAGCCAGCCACGCTGAGGGGAAAGGGAGAGGTTTCCAAGCTGAGCCATGCTTGGAATTCTGGGAGTTGAAGTCCACGAGTCATGAAAGAGCCAAGGTTGCCTATCCCTGCGTCTAGTGTAACCTCAAAACTGTTCTAGAAAGATCCTGTGTAGAACTATTTTAAAGATATGCCCTGTACAGGTAGATAAATTCAACTTGTAAAATATATGCAGTGCAACAGAAAAGTTGATAAAGAAATATGGTGAGCAGAGGATTGGACTTTGGATAGCAGTAATGCTGTAAAATGTATTCATTGTTTAATACTAGCATCAACAAAATGTCGCTTTCCCCCCAATCCTTCATTATAATTTGATATTTTAATACAATTCTAACTCACAATTTTTGTGTGCTGCTTGGTTCTGCCAATAGTTGTTGCATTTTGGTATTTTCCTTCCAAGGCTGCTCTTTTCCTTCCACTTTTTTACGATCTTGAATGAAATGAAAAACTCCATTCTATTTTATTTTATTTAAACAAACACACTACTTTAAGAAGAACGTAAATTGGAAGAGATCCCAAGAAGTGCAAGACTGGGAACTTGGTATCTTTATGTTTGAAGAGAAGGTTGAGAAGGAATATGAAAGTGGTTCTCTTATATTTGAAGGGGTGTCATACAAAAAAAAAAAAAGGCTATGACAGACAAAGCATAATTGTATTACTGTTACAAGGAAGAAGATGGTAATTGAATGCTATTTTTAAGTTTACAATGGAGTGGTTGACAGTAGAATCAATAACGAGGTGGGCTTTTTCTTTACTGGATGTGTTTGTTTCTCTGCTGAACAGGAAGTTGGATTCCATTATTGTACCTAAATTATCTCTTGCAACTAACTGTGCTTTCCTGGGAAAAGGTTATTTGTAATTTTAGTTTAGTGTGGTTTGTGCGATATATCAGATGGTAACTATTCAGTGAGAAACTTGTTAGCAGTGTTTCTGAGATCAGGTTTGCTACTGTCTTAAGTGTATCACTCAGTGTGGTAGTGGGGAACATTTGATGCCCCTAATTCTTAATCAGTCCAACCAGCATGCCCAGTTGGAGTGATACAAGTTGTAGTGCAGCAACATACAGAAAGCCAGAATTCTGCTGTAAAAGCTTTGATTACATCAAGAAAAGTAATTCAGGCAGGTTAATGGAAGCAGCCATAATGTACTCTAGCTATCCACTTAGTTGGCTTGTCATCTGATGCTGCTTCCACTTTCCTTGAAGATGCTAGAAACCCCTTTTAAACACATTAGAGATCTCTGTGATCTAGTATTTTGGTGCAGGAATTTTTATATTATATTTTATATTTAAAAAAACCTTGAAAATAGGATCATTGTAAAATCTGGATTTTAGAAAAGATAATATTGTATATTGGATTTCTTTTAAATTCTGTATTCTCTACATAGTTTTCATATAAATTTTCCATTTTGTAAACTCTCTGTTATAGCTGTGCAGTATTTACATTTCTGATTTTTTTCTCAGTTTAATCTATTAAACATGCCCATGCAGGTCCTTCATCCTTACTTATGTCCTTATTTTCATCTGTGCATCTTTCTCTTTCTTGCTGTATCATGTTCAGTGTGTATTTTTTTTATATAAATTGAACTTGTTCATTTCCAAGACCAATTATATTGCAAAATTTTTCTAAGAAAAAATGTATGTCCTGAAAATGAGGAAGTTTACGTTTATGTTTCTTGATTCTTTGAATATATCAGTTCATTTGTTTCAGTGGTCTTACGCCATACGTTTTGTTAAAAGACACATTGCAGTAGTAATAGTTTAGATTCCTGGCTGGTATTAGCAGATTTGGAAAGAAGAGGATTTAAAATTTGATAGTGTAGAATATATTGCTGAGAAATATATGTAGAATATATTGCTGAGAAATATATGTAAGAGCCATTTGGTGTAGTGGTTAAAGTGCTGGTCTAGAAACCAGGAGACTGAATTCTAGTCCTACTAGAAAGCTAGCTGGGTGACTTTGGGTCAGTCAGTCTCTTTCAGCCCAACCCACTTCACAAGGTGGTTGTTCTGGGGAAAATAGGAAGAGGAAGGAGTACATATGTTCATCATGTTGAATTACGTATAAAGGCAGGATAAATAAATTATTTTTCAGTGTCAGGCAATGTGAGTTTGGGCAGTACTACATACTGCTTTATTCTGTACAGGTAGTCCTCAACTTACAACAGTTCATTTAGTGACCGTTCAAAGTTACAATGACAGTGAAAAAAGTGACTTATGACTGTTTTTCACACTTAGCAACCATTGCAGCATCCCCGTGGTCATGTGATCAGAATTCAGATGCTTGGCAACTGACTCATGTTTTTGACAGTTGGAGTGCCTTGGGGTCATGTGATCAGCTTCTGCGACCTTCTGACAAGTAAAGTCAATAGGGAATTCAGATTCACTTAACTGTGTTACTAACGTAACAACTGTAGTGATTCACTTAACGACTATGGCAAGAAAAGTTGTAAAATGGGGCAAAATTCACTTAACAAATGTTTCACTTAGCAACAAAAATTTTGGGCTCAATTATGGTCATAAGTCGACCATAATATGTATATGCTTCTGTCTGTATAATTTGTAAGTGGTGAGTACAGCAATAAAACAGGCACCTTTTTTCAGTAAAGTTCCATTTGTATACATTTTTCATGGGGTATGCTTGGGGTTTTCAGTTTTTGAGTGAATTCCATAACACATGTCTTCTGTGGAATGAAATAGCAAGTATACCAACTTCTCTTAATCAGACACAGAGCTTTCCTAAGTATTGATATTATAGTGTCGCACAGTCAACAAAATGTTTAGACTGGATTTGGCATTTTTGTCTATCAAATCTGTCCCAAGGATTATTATTACTAGCAAATTTTATCTGCTATCTCTTTGTTTAAGATGACTCTGAAGATGACTCTGAAAAGACAAAATAGTATATATGTTGTCTCTTCAGGTTCCCTGAAAATCTGTTTCTTAAAAATAGGAGACACTTGGGGAAAGATTTACTAGGAATTAGTTCTGTTGCAGGAACAAAAAAACCCCAAACTTAAATCCAAGTCTATAACATTATGAATAATAATCCTAAAATCATTTGTCTATAAATTTATTTATAAAAAAGCTCATCCACAAAGAAAGCTAACTTGTTGGAGAAAATTACAGTAGGTGGATTGTGTTGAATGGATAACTATAAATGGTTGTTTCAATAGGAGCAATTTTAATTTACCAAGGTTTGTTTATTTATTAGCTTTATATCCCACTTTTCGTACTTTATAAGTAACTCAAGGCAGGGAACATACATAATATTCCTTTCCTCCTCCTATTTCTCCCACAACAAGATGACACAAAGCTCTTAGGAAATTTGTTCTCATTAAAAAATAGATTTTAATAATAGATTCATTGAGTGCACATCATTATTAAGTTTCATATTATTTAAGCTTACGCATTGAAACTATATTGAAACTGAAGTATTCTGATCTAATTTTTAAAACTATTGTTTAAATTTTATATTAGGTCATGTATATCATTTGGACCCAAGAACCGTTCAATTGGAGCTGCAGCCAAGAGCCAGGTAAGGCTTTTATATCTATTTTTTTTTATAATTCTATAATCGCTAGAAAAACATGAAAACACTGAATTATATCAATTTTTTTTGTGTTAAAACAGTTGTGTTAAATATTTTGTTTTCAGGCTTAATGAATTTGACTTGTTGAAACATTTATGTTTTCTATACTATGTTTGCTTATCCTATAAAAATTATCCTAACTCAGTGAATAAGTTGAAGTGGAATCCAAATGGGAAATATTTATAGTGGAATCCAAAAGGGAAATTTTTATAGTGGAGTAAACTAATGCCAATATGTCTCTCTTGTGTATTTCTTTCCTATTTTGATTGTTTCACTGTTCTCAGCAATTGAATTTAAGGAGGGATTTAATCGCTAAAATAGGGCAAAAGTATATACTCAAAAATTCCATTCCTGATTCTGGATAAAAGATTTCTAGAAAAATACAACCCACACCTTAAAATTTCTATTGGCCCATTCTATAGGGGATGAAGAGATAGTCCAGAGCTGAATTGTTTCAACATAAAATTACAAGGGTGTTGTAATACCCTTCTTATTACGATATGTCCTTTATTTTATGGTTCTTGCATAAGTTCAGAAGTGGCTTGATTTAATTATGATTATGAATGTTAACTATCTTTTGCTTTTAAATTTGAACACTATTAGAAGACTATTGTGCTTTAGCCAATTATGGTTGATTTGTTGAATAGGGTCAGCTGCAGTGAGTATTTAAGGGGACTTCATGAAATTTCAAGGATATAGACTTGAGTGGAAAATAGATAAACTATCCTCCACAAAAGTAGTAGAAAATAACTTCTATAAAACTGCGCCAAAAATGGTAAGGATACCAGGTATCAGGAGCTGAGCTCAACTTGAGGAAATCTTTGTCTTTTCATATAGATACTATATTCAAATGTATTGGATGCCTTGTAGGTGCCTGGAGCAATCAAATGTTAACTCAGTTTATATGTTAAAACAGAAAAAGTGCAAATTCTTACTGCAGCTATGTTTCATTTTCTTTGTTAGGATCGTAATGTTTTAAAATGGAAATAATGACATGGCCGACATTATAATATTATGTGATTTATGAGAGGCTTGACTTACAACACTCAGATCAGGTGGTTGTTAACTAATAGAACATAACAAAAATTGTTTAATCTTTACATGGCCTTAAAATATAAAGGAAATTGTAATTAATTTTTTATCTACTAGATCAAGATCTTGCACTATGTCATAATCTTAATCATCCACAATATCCTTCCACCTTAAATTCTGACTTGAAAATATGTTGACTGTATTTGCTTTATTAAGACTTAACCAAAGAAATATTTAATACCATCACTAGTTTTTATTTCATTAAGATTGCATCAGTCCTACCAGAAAGCAATGCATTGAAAAGTTTGCTTGTAGTTGAGTTAGTAAATTAGTCATAGCAAGAAAATTGGGGTGCCACTTTCAGATGGAGCTGGGATTGTTGAAGGGAATCCTATTATCTAATTTTCTTGTGCAATTGTTGCACAATTTAGGTGACTAAATTTCTTCTAACTTTATTTGCATATATGGGTAGGCCTCAACTTACAACTATTTATTTAGTGACCATTCAAAGTTATAATGGCAGTGGAAAAAAAATGACTTTTATGACCAATCCTCATGCAACCATCACAACATCCCCATGATCACGTGATCAAAATTCAGGTGATTGGCAACTGGTATATATTTACAATGGTTACAGCATCCTGAGGTCATGTGATCACTAGCTGGCTTTTGACAAATAAAGTAAATGGGGGAATCCGGATATGATTCATTTAACAATTGCAGTGATTTGGTTAACGACGTGGCAAAAAGGTCATAAAATCAGGTATGACCCAAAAACTGTCTTGCTTAGCACTGGAAATTTTGGTCTCAATGTTGTTGTAAATCTAGGACTACTTGTTGGTTGAGTAAAGTTCCTGAAGAACAAATCCTCAATATAAAATATGGAAGTATTATTTTGAATGTGCTATTTCCGATATGTGCTCAATATCTTATGGTTGTTTTTCTGACTGTATTGTATAGCATACTTTGATACCTTACAAGAAAAATGTGTAAGTTTATATACCATGAAAAAAATTATGAGATTCTATAAAAGCATTCTTATATTTTTTTCTTCAAAGTCTTTCTACAGCTTACTATAAAAATATTAATGTTCTGTTACATGAGGCTAAAGTCTGTTCCCTTCTAGGTAATATCAAATGCAAAGAATACAGTGCAAGGTTTCAAAAGATTTCATGGTCGTGCGTTTTCGGATCCTTTTGTTCATGATGAAAAAGCTAAACTTGCTTATGAGCTTGTCCAGCTGCCCTCACTTTCTGTTGGCATTAAGGTATGACCTTGAAATGTGCACATACTATTTACAAAGTTAGAGTACTGTTTGGCTATTTGGCAGAAGAGAAAAAAAAATAAAAGCAGAGAAATACAGATATTATTCAAATCTTAAGAATTCAACTGCTACAGTCTTCCTTAAAGAGATGGGAGTTGGGTGGCTTATAAATTATTGTTGTCAGACAGTTAGCCATATGTTTAGACTTGGTTTTTGTCCACTTATCAAGTCCTTCCCAAGGACTTGAGATAGGCAGATGTTGTTTATTAATATTAAAGTTAAACAATGCAGGATGCAAGCTGTTCCAAGTAAAGTTATCTTTTGCGGTTGACTGAGATGCATTCTTTGAGATAAAATAAGTATGATTAGAATTTATTCTCTTAAAAATATGAAAAATAAAGCATACTGTTGATTGCTCTTTTGTGCTTATTTGTGAAGAAAAAGGAGAAATATATGGTATTTATACATTAAACCTATTGTTGTTAAAGGTTTAGTGGGGAAAATTATTCTGGAAAATTACAGATTAAAATGTCATTTTGTTTCTAACTAAGGTTAAATATATGGAAGAAGAACGAAACTTCACAGTTGAGCAGATTACAGGAATGCTTCTCACTAAACTAAAAGAAACTGCAGAGAATGCTCTTAAAAAACCTGTAGCTGACTGTGTTGTATCTGTAAGTAATCAATCTGTATGTTTTTGATATTTTTTAAATTTAACTTTCCTAAAGGTTATGAATGAAATTGATTACAGCTTGTTGTCTAGCAACCTTAATGATGGTTTATCATAGTGCCTTTCAGGCTCTACAGCAGGGGTAGTCAACCTTGGCTCTTTTATGATTCGTGGACTTCAACTCCCAGAATTCTGGGAATTGAAGTCCATGAGTCATAAAAGAGCCAAGGTTGACTACCCCTGCTCTACAGGGTGGATGATATTCTTCGTTTACAGATAAGTAAAGGAAATATAGTATTTGGACTGTAATTGTAGTTAGTCAAATGATTAAAGATTGATATTTTGCCTTGTAAATATTGTGTCTGTGTCACTTAAAGGTTTCTATAAAACTTATGAATATTAGGGTCTTAGTCAAACATTTAGTCACCACAATATACAAGCATCTTCAAGTTACAGTGGTAATTGTAACCTGGTCCTGGTTGCTAACATTAAGCAAGGGCCATGTGGGTTGTTAAATTAGGACCTCACCTGACTAACCTGTAACTTCCTGCTAACTTCCCCATTGATTTTGCTTGTGGGAAGCTGGCAGGGAATGAGAGAAATTGTAGCCACATTACTACAGCTAGCTGCAATGGCCAGAATTCTGAAGACTGGTTTTAAGACCCCCATATTTAATGCTATTGCATGTTTGAACAATCACTAAATAAGTGGTCATAACCTGAGGATCCCCTGAAACACATTTACTTAGGATCTGGGACTACCTTGTTTTTATCTATCCAAGTATGTTAGGTATGACAAACATCAGGCTCCTTTCTAGCCTGGCAAGGTTGGATTGTCTATAATCCCATCCTTCTTTTTTACATTTACATTGTTGCTGACTTAAGTATTCTGTTTACTAAAATTTTCTATTTTAACATAAATTATTTTGCAGTTCTTGTATTAGTGTCTTGTAATAAACAATATGTTTTTATTTGTTAAATATTAGCTGTTAACAGTGTTACTAGCCAGTTCATTTAACTTTTACTTCCCTATCCTATGTATAACTTGGGGTAAAATACAATACATGTGGCTAAAAATCCAATTATTAAAAATATTTTATTTGAAACTGTTCTTTTTAAAAATGAACTTTTAAATGTCTTGTAGGTTCCTTGCTTTTATACAGATGCAGAGCGCAGATCTGTCATGGATGCTACACAGATTGCTGGATTAAACTGCTTGAAGTTAATTAATGAAACTACCGCAGGTAGGTAGATAACTGCAAAGAATACTGAATTATACATTTGCAAGTCTTGCATCCAAGTTTTAAGTTTTGTTTTAGTCTTAAATCGTACTATTTTTTTCATTATATTGAATAAAGGGGAAATAATTCAAGGTTTATTTCCATTCAGTAAACTTTTTTCTGTTACAGTTCAGATTTGTACATGAGTACACTAATTATTTTTACATTTTGATTACTTTTAAATGTGAAAGTACAGAAATTCACAAAAGAAATTTGGAAGAACAAAACATTTCTGAAATATTTTCTCTTTTCAGGAAGCTTTTTAAGACAAACTTTACATCAATAAAAAGCTGTATATAAAAAAAGATGTTTATACCAGTAACTGTATGGTATTAGAAAAGAATCTCTGCATGTATTTTTGATATACGCACATTCAAGTCTAAAATTAATTGCATTTTTATTATTAAAACTTGCCTTCTATCTTCAATCTTTGTTTTTCTTAATTAGGTTATAGAAATTAAGAGACAAGTGCTTAAATAATATAATAAATAATACTTCAGTGATTAATAGCTCCCTCTGATACAGTACCAATAGGTAAAATACCCATGGGGTGGGGCATCTTGAATCAATAGTACCAATAGTATTTGTGCAATCAATGAAACAAAAGGAATTTCTTAGATGCACAAATATCTGCAGATATCCTGTTGCAGTTATGCCTTTGAAGTTTAGCCCAAGCTGTTGCTTGGAAGGGGTTATTTGCCTAATCCATTTATTCTTTTTTCTAATGTCAAAACAGAATTTTTTTCTCTATAATAAAGAGTTAATTTATCATATAAATTTTAATCTATGTTATGAGTATAGCTGTGGACTGATTTCCAGAATGCCCAGACATATGGAAGACTTTTGCCTTTATTGAAAATACGTTAATAAATAGAACAATCATTTTACTTTGGTTTTATTTGAAATTTTTGTAACAGCTAATCCATATGTCTATCTACCTGAGAGAAATAAAGGTTATAATACTAAAGCAGTCTCATGCCATTTCTGAAGGAATCCAATTAAGTTATAGGTATCAGATGTGATATGGCTTGCATTTAGAATAAATATTATTTGGTTGATGATTGCCATTGTGGACTGTTTTAAATGGTGTTCTTAGCCAAAAATTAAAACAATTCTTAAATAGAGGATCATGAAATTTCTGTATGTTTCTGTCTAGTTGCTCTGGCCTATGGGATCTATAAACAAGACCTGCCTGCATTAGAAGAAAAACCAAGAAATGTGGTATTTGTTGATTTAGGGCATTCAGTTTATCAAGTATCAGTATGTGCATTCAACAAGGGGAAATTAAAGGCAAGTATAAAGTCTATTCATGTTAATTATAATATTGCTACCATCTTAAGTATTATAGCTGAAAATTTGGAAGTGTTGATGCATTTGACAAATAAGGCTAGCAATTAAAAGCTAACAAGATGATTGCAAAGAAATATGATCTTTTCACCCCCACTCCCAATCTTGTCAGAACTAATCCTTCGATCGCCCCCACCATCCTGCCAGAACCAAGAAAGCTTCTTGGATGAGAAATGTCTTCCTCAAAAAAACCCAAAAAAACAATCCAGTTGCCTTTTGAAAACGTACCTTTGAGATGTAAAGCTAATTGTGTTACCTTTCTTGTAGAGCAGGGGTGTCAAAGTGCTGGCCCGTGGGCGGGACGCGTCATGTGGAAGCCGCGCCCACCCCATTGCTGGCAATGGCAAAACCGGGCCAATACGTTGCGCGACGTCACATGACGTCACGAGTTTGACATGCCTGTTGTAGAGTATTTTATTTAAAGGCAAGTTGTAGTAGAAACATCACAGTAACTGGATTTTGGGACATTGCAGTAAGCCACTGCAGTAACTTATAAGGTGGTTTGAGTTATTATAGCATAGCACTTTAATGTTATGGTACATTAAACATTTTTATGTTTATGGCTGAATGTTCTGCATTATTCAGTTTAGTATTAGTATTTCAGCAAACCATGACAATGTAATATATCAACTTGGAAGCTGCCTCCTTATAAAAAGCAATATAATGAACTAAACTGCAGTGTTTGCTTTATATATGACTATGAGAGGGTTAAGTAGCAGAGGAGGTAATAGCTTACATTTATTATATCCTTTAGTGTTCATAATGTCAAATATTCATTCATTCATTCATTTTCTATAGTTGCCCGTCTCAATGGCTCTGGGCAGCTTATACTGTAATTAAAAAAATATAATTAAAATAGTAAAATCATTTTAAAACAATAAAAATAGAGATTTGAAATCTTTCTGTTTTAACCCATTACAGTAGGCTCCTAGGCTGATATAAAACATGTTGAACTCAAATTGCTCATAGCTAAGAATTTCTGCTTCAAGTGTTACAAACTTGGAGCAGAATATTCAGCGTTCCAAAGTTTTGTTTCACATTCTCTCTCCAGTATTCCAGTGCTGTCCATTTGATTTTAAGATTCCTTCATCCATGGAAACTTGAAAACCACATTCTTTCCTAAGCAGCAAATACACATTCTGTCTCTGCCACTTCTGGACCAGTTATATATATAATATTGCCTGACTAGTTGTTGTTTTTTATTTCTTTGCTATAAGGAAATTAAGTGCACATGTTGTATGATAATGTAATTGTCCCTGTGTTTTTTGTGTGCTATAATTTGGGTAGGTTACCAGGTACATAAATATTACCATGTGCTGCATTATAGTTTGTTTTCTCTTAAGTTGTGTACTTGTGTACCCTCACAACTGTTTATTTCATATACATGTGTTCCTCGACTTATAACAGTTCATTTAGTGACTGTTCAAAGTTACAGTGGCATTGAAAAAAAAAGACACAACCATTTTTCATACTTACGATTGTTGCATCAATCCCATGATCATGTGATCAAAATTCAGATGCTGAGCAACTGATTCATATTTATGACAGTTGCAGTGTCCCAGGGTCATATGATCTCCTTTTTTGCAACTTCTGACAAGCAAAGTCAGTGGGGAAGACAGATTCACTTAATATGACAAGAAAGGCCGTAACATGAGGCAAAACTCACTTAACAATTGTCTTGCTCAGCAACAGAAATTTGGGGCTCAATTGTGGCCGTAAGTCGAGGACTACCTGTATTGCTCACTTTAACCCTGAGTGAAAACAATTATTGCCTATATTGGAACTGAAATGAATAATGGTCCTGTTCTGTGGTTTATTGAGCGAGTATGTACCCATCTGGAATATAGATTCCCAGATGGTGAATTGAAAGAGTGGGTTTCATTTGCGATATCAACATTACAAAACAAGATTATGTTTTTGAAAAGAAGAATGTCAGAATATGATCTCTACATAGGCAAACATCCTGAAATTATTTACCATTGAATCACACTTGAAGTTGAATTTACGTTGATGTGAAAGATTGGTCAGAAAATAGAAATGGCGAAAAGAACAATTACTGCACAGTACAATGCCTTTAAGTTTGCTTTTACTGCAAAACTTGTAAATTAGCACAAACCACTCCCCACCATTGCCATATACACCATGAACAATATAAAGCTCACACTTTTCCAATTACTAAACATGTGGCCCCATTTTAGGCATCCAGTAAAGAGACAAAGCAATGTTTCATTTAATGAACATTTCATTTAATGAACAATATGACACAAAATGACACAAAAAATTGGAAGCTTACCTGGAAAAATGACAAGAACACATGACAAAAACTGAGAGGAGCTAATGGTAGCACATAATGTCTGTGTGCAAGATGACGGTGGATAGTCCTCTCAGTTGCTTTATTTTAAACAAGCTGTGCATACTCATTAGAATGTAGTAAGTGGAAAGGAAATTGGAGTCAATCCACTTCAGTCTCCAGGCAGATTAACGGCTGCTCAACTATAAGGTACTGTAGCCATTAACTCACATTTAGATAATACAGGAAACTCATGAGTGTACCAGGTGATTTAGCCTTACTACAGCCATAAGCTTCTGAATAATTTGCTAAGTATAATTAGCGTGGCTCAGTATATTATAGAAAAGCATTCTCTCTGTATAAATGATGATTCTGTAATTGACAGTTGCTAAGGATATTAAAGATAGATAGTCTGGTACAATGTTTTCTACATTCTGGTAACTTTTCTTTCAGCTTGGAAGTGTCTATTGATGTTTAGGTAAGATTGGTTTTTGTGTGTATGTGTGTCTTAGTAATTAAACATGCATACTACATGGCTGCTGTAATTTCTTAAATTAGTATTTTATATGGCCCTAAACTGGCTTCATTATCGATGATTGGGTTAATCAGTTGATTAATAACTTGCCATCTGTTTAATAGAGATGCTTTTTGTTTTTATTGTGAAGGTACTTGCAACAGCATTTGACACCATGCTCGGTGGCAGGAAATTTGATGAAGTATTAGTAAATTATTTTTGTGAAGAATTTGGGAAGAAATACAAACTAGACATAAAGTCCAATATTCGGCCCTTGTTAAGATTATCTCAGGAATGTGAGAAGCTGAAGAAACTTATGAGCGCAAATGCTTCTGACCTGCCCATGAATATAGAATGCTTCATGAATGATATTGATGTCTCTGGGACTATGAACAGGTATTGCAGATTAATACACCTTAGTAATGAACTTGTAAAAACTTTATCACTGTTTTAAGTATGTGAGCACACCTCCCTGTTTACATCTTTATTTTAATTGGAACTGGAAACTCCATTGTTAAGTGACACAGGTGTTAATTGAAAAAAACCTGACATGATTGTGCCACTTAGCCACATCAGTTCTGGCAGCCTCAGTTGCCATTTCTAAGCGAGGAATGCAAGCATCATTAAGCAAGGACCTCACTTGATCATGGCTTATGACTTCCTGCCAGCTTCCCCATTGATTTTGCTTGTCAAAAGCCAACAGGGAAGATCACAGATCATGACTGTGTGATCACAGAATGCTGCATCGGTCATAAGTATAAGGATTGGTCATAACTACCAATTGTTCAGCATAGCTGTAAGTTCAAACTGTTGTTGAATGAGTGGTTGTTAAATGACAACTACCTGTAATGAAGGGAATGGAAAAGTGGACAATTATATGTTACAATTAGGAAAATTATTAACTATTTCTACTGCAGGTTTTTTTTAATCTCTCAAAGCTAGATCTGAGGTTTTGATAATGTGAATTATTTAGGAGTGCTGTTTCTATCATCTTGGAGTGACATGTAGATGTAATCTCCAATTTGCTTCCAAATTACAGTTTGAACATGGGAAAAGGAGAAGAATATTAACTATATAAAGAATAAATGCATAGTACATAATTTTTAGTTTAAGTTCAACTTAGCTTGCCTCTCTGACATGGGGGTGGATGGGGAAGACAATGTATAACTCAGTGAAAGCAGCTTATGTACCCCAACTGAAAAACAATTGTAATTGTATTTATAAATGTATATTTCTTTAAATAAATTAGTCTGCACATGCTGTACTACTGCGAATAGCACATCCCAAAGTATAATACAAAAATGTTTTAATCATTTAAGTCATTAAAGCCATAATTGACCATAATTTTGTATTAGTATGTAGGTATTTGGTATGGATTTAATCATTGATTTGTGCTCTATAACCTTGAGTACATGTGACAATTTTACTGTAAGTTGGAATGAGAAAGAGAGGAATGATTAATCTCTTAACATGTAGAAACTCAATTTCTCTGTGGCATGTTTTTATAGAAATTTGTTTTTATGGATTGTGGGAGTGATATAAATAAAGAAGCATTTTACCTAAACAAAAGAGCTGAAGAATACAGCAGACTGAATTATCTGAGTTTTGGTTTGTTATCTAAATACATCTACCTAAATGCAACTTTGTTAATGTTGCCAACTTGGGGGATTAATCATTTAAGAGACTCACACTAATTTTTATGCTTTTTTCATAAAAATAATTTTCTATTTTCACCCGCAGAGGCAAATTCTTAGAGATGTGTGATGATCTTTTGGCCAGAATAGAACCACCTCTTCGCAGCGCCTTAGATCAAGCTAGTAAGTATACATTTTGCTATTTGGAGTGCAGTATAGGACTAATAAATGTAACTGCAGAAACACTAAAGTACATAGTAGAGCCACTTATATTTTGAAACTGCTAGATAAAATAAAATGAACATCACTAATAGTGAATGATATAGAAATTAGGATTAGGGAGGTTCAGATTCAAGCACTCAATCATTAATTTCTCCGGGTGACTTTGGTTACCTTCTATCACTCAGTCCATTAACTTCACATGGTTGAGAATAAAATTAAAGTACTAAGAATGTTTGCCCCAAGCTTCCGGAAAAAGATGGTATGCAAATCCAACAAATACAAAATATTATTTGGGAGTATCGCAGTTCTCCATCAGAGCACAATTGTATCTCCTCAAGTTTGTATTATAAATATTATACTTTTGTTTTCCTTTAACTAGAATGCTAAATATAAAACAGTCTTGACTTTTGGTAACCCCCCCCCCCCAATCTTGTTATTTGTAAGTACTGTGCTCTTTGACTGGAAATTTAACTGTATCTTTTCATGGCTAGAAAATACTAGTCATATTATTATTCATGTATTATGTTGCCCAGCTGTATGTATATAATATCCACTCAGTAAACCGCCCCCAAGAAATATGAATATTCAGTATCATCCAATCAACATCAAAGATATATTTTTTAAAAAAGGAGGTCTCCTAAACATCTAGTAGACAGGCCCCAAGGATTGCTTTGAGGGCAGTATATTCTAGTCCAGCCCCCTGCCCAGACAGGAAACCCTATACCATTTCAGACAAATGGTTATCCAAACTGTTTTAAAACCTTCCTTTTCTACTTGAGCAAGTAGACAGAAATATAGTCGAAAATTGCAAGATATTTTCCTCACTCAAATCCAAATGGAACAATTCAAAAATGTTTCTTTCACTTTTAATTTGTTTTGTGTGTGTGTGTGTGTGTGTATTCCGAGACTGATGTGCCAGTGATACTTGCATTGATTAAAATGCCATTGTAGCACATGTTGAAACTGTGGATTTTACTACTGCAAATGAATTTAGATTTAGAATGACTCTACTGTTTTTCTTCTTCTTCACAGAATTAAAGAAGGAGGATGTCTGTGCAGTAGAAATAGTAGGAGGGGCTACAAGAATACCTGCGGTAAAAGAGCGGATCAGTAAATTTTTTGGTAAAGAACTCAGTACAACTTTGAATGCGGATGAAGCGGTCACACGAGGCTGTGCATTGCAGGTAAGAATTCACTTTTAATTCCAAAGGAACCACAAATAAATGTAGTGGCTGAATTGGAAAGAAATGTTGAGTGTTTGTTAGAAAATGTATTTTGCTCCATCAGTAGTCAAATGAGTTTTTTAAAATGCAAATTTACATAGTCCAAAACCAAAAACAATTGCATGAACTAGGGTATGTATAGGGTAACATTTTTCTCCTTTCCACTTCTCTGCAATCCCTACCCAAACATCTAGCACACTTTGGCATCTTCCTTTCAGATGTGTGATCAACTCCAGAAGAAAAAGAATTTGTGCCCTAAGATTTCAGTGGATGTTCAGATTGGATTGTCTCAGCATATTTGGCAATAGGGAATGTGCAGGAGCACTTCCAGTCTGAAGCTAAGAAAGTGCTTTGGAGCACGCATGGAAGTGTATTGGCTCCAGATATGTATTAACTTGAGATCATGGGGCTGTCATGCAAAGCTAGGAAAAGGCATGGCTTTAAGAGGTAGTCCTCAACTTATAACTAGTTGCTTATTGACTGTTCAAAGTTATAACTGACCCCAAAAAAGATACTTATGACCTAGAGTCATAGTTCCAGTAGCCACCATTTCCCCATTCACATTTGCAGCATCTCATGGTCACTTGGTCATGACTTACAATTTTTTTTGCCAAAGACTGGTGTTTACTTCCTGTTTCCAGCAAAAACCGCCCCTTGTGGACAATGGGTTAACTTAACGAATGCTGTATTTGCTTCACCACCACCGCAAAAAAGGTCGTAAAATCAGGTGTGGTCACATGATGACCTGCTTAATGACTGGCATAACTCGTGAGGACTACCTGTATGCATGCCCAGTGCCCACTCAAAGCATCTTTTCAACTTCAAATCTGAAATGCTGCTCATCCCTCTGTGTAAAGGGATTGCCATCTTACCATAAATAATAATAGATTATTCTTACCACAAATTGCGCCTTTAGTATAAATTTAAAACTACTGTTATATTATGTAGAATTTGTGGATGGCATCTGAAATTCCATGATCAGTTATTTTAACTAAATTCAACTTAACATGGGATTGTTCTTCTTAAAGAGAGCCAGGGTTGACTTGACAAAGTAGGACTGGTATAGATTCTGATGATGCTTAAAATGAGATGAATTGCCTTTTTTTGAAAGAAGGTGGGAAGCTGTGGATCCAGTTACTATTGACTGCATCTATCATGCTCCCTTTTAAAATGTTTGGATGGCCCTGAACTATTGGCCTTCTGCAGATCTGTGAAGATCTGGTTTTTGTCCCATGCATTGAGCCAAAATGGTAGATGAGTCTGTTTTGTGGTGTGTGCATGTCTGTCTGTCTGTTTGTCTCTGTGTGTGTGTTTTAATTGCCAGTCTTGGTTAGGTCTTGATTATTATTTGATTTTTTACTTCTGATTTTGTACTGCATTTACTCATTTATACAATGCACTGCTGAGATTCACAGATTGTGAGAAAGGTGGTTTTATAAATCATTTAAATAAATAAATCAAAACTTTATTACTTGCCTTTTATTTTCAAGACTTACATTTTAGTGATAAGTTAAATATTTTAACCTTTTTTAAATAAAATTGGAATTCATGACTTTATAAAATAACCCAATGACATTTACATTTTCCTTCTCTTTGCCACATAATGATAAAAGCATGTTTTCAAATATTTGCAGTTAATCCATTATGTTTGGTAAACAAATGTAGATAATTTGTTCATCCCTAATTATTTGTCTAATTATTATTTAACTAAAGATAGCCAAAGCCAGTTTCTTGAATAAAAGCTTAATTGGGAATTGTAGCCTGTTTCCAACTGAAAATTGCCATTTATTTTTTTTTGAATGGCTGTAAAAGACAAAGGGGAAGTGCATAATTCTGCAAGCACGCAAGGCAGCAAAGAAGTAAACTTCTCCATCTGTAACTGTGAAATACATTTCACAGCATTAATTTTTAAAAATTAAATTGTAGTCGGATGAGATGGTGTCCGACAAGTGCAAAGAGATGGGACAGACAAGATGATAAGGCACTGCAGTTTCGTACTTCTTACATCCAGAGTTTGACCATATGCTAATTGAATAAAGAAGAGTTTTTGAAATCGAAACCTATCAGCCGCTTGGTGTTATACATGATTGACAATTTGATGCTGCAGAACTGAACTTATTTTTTTTTCTTACAGTGTGCTATTCTGTCCCCAGCTTTTAAAGTGAGAGAATTTTCTATCACAGATTTGGTGCCGTACCCCATTTCTTTAAAATGGAACTCCCCAGCAGAAGAGGGGATAAGGTAAAACTGAGCTCCTAACAAAGGTTTCCTGCCTGAGCAGGGGGTTGGACTAGATGACCTCCAAGGTCCCTTCCAACTTTATCATTAATAATAATAATAATAAAAGCTGATTTGTATGTCCTGTTATATGAATATGCATATAAAACTCCATAAACACTATATCATTTAACGTTTAATATATTCGAACCATTGACATAATTTTTGTAGCATAAGCTGTGCCTCTAAAACTGCTTATTTGACTGAACAAGGATGTATTCTTTTTATAGTGATTGTGAAGTATTCCCAAAGAATCATGCTGCACCTTTCTCCAAAGTCCTTACATTTTACAGAAAGGAAGCCTTTACTTTGGAAGCTTATTATAGTTCACCTAAAGAATTGCCATACCCAAACTCTGCCATAGGTATGTAGCATAAGAGACACTGTTTCTGTGTATTTAATACATGTATCTTGATCTAGGAACATACCTGTCAAGTTATTTTGTCATGAAATGTGTTAGTGTTAACATGCATGCTAAAATGTCAGACAGAGACTAGAACATAAGATTGTAGGCAATGCT
This sequence comes from Protobothrops mucrosquamatus, assembly GCF_001527695.2. Lineage (NCBI taxonomy): Eukaryota > Metazoa > Chordata > Lepidosauria > Squamata > Viperidae > Protobothrops > Protobothrops mucrosquamatus. Next base: position 309,183 of record NW_015386670.1, on the reverse strand, counting down.
GTATTGTGTTATCAGTTATGTGTGAGATTGTTGAAACCCATCATAAATCCTTCTTGGTCCATGGCAAAGTTAGAAGGGTAGCAGCACATGCCACACATATAGCTAGAAAGAAAACTAGTATTCATAGCAAGGCTGGGAAGGAAGGGCACAACTGGGGATGAAAAATGATTAAGGCAGAAAAACGGACAAGGTGTAGAAAGGGGTAAAGAAAACTGGACCAAAATTGAAGAGATGGAGGCAAGATTCTTTTTTTAAAGATAGTAGAGTGTCAAGGGGAATTATGCATTTTACCAGTGGAGGTTGCAGTAAACTGGCAGTTCTACCCAATGCAAGGGAATCTAAGAGGCTCTTCCCAAAGAAAAGAATTAAATGAGAGAGCTACTTTCACATTCATAGAGCAGATTGTGCAACCAAGTCTTTAAAATGGCAGTGTCCCCACAATTTAAAATAATTTATTACAGTATTAAGGGGCAGAGAACCTCCATCCATCTGCTTGCAACTATACTTGAATTGTGGAATGCATAGTGAAATGACTCCGTTTTAGAGGAAACGTTATCCTCGTTTGAGTGAACCCTTCTTGGCACTTAACTGTTGAATTAAACAAATATCTTAGATATAGAAGCCCTTCAAATTTAGTTTCTTTGCTTCTCCTTACTTTCTATTACCTAGAACTGCCAGAGACCCAAGAGAAGAATGTATACTTGGGGGAAGAACCTGTTTACCCTTGAACAGAGTTGTACCTCTAAGAAACTGAAACAATCAGTCTGCAATCTGTTTTATACATTTAAAGACATGATGATTAAATATTGTCCGGCAATTGTTTAAACTAATACACTGTTTAATTAATAATTAGATTACAATAATTTAAATTCCCATTTCGATTGTTTTAAATAGTGAAAATGCAGAATAAATGTTTAGTAAAATAACTCAATCAGTGAAGGAAAATCAAATAATTGCTGGTATACAGTATCTTTGGTTTTATATATTTGGAAAATATCATGATCTTTTAAATCAGCAAATTTTGTACGCATCTATTAAAAGACAGTAATGGAAACAGTAGAGATTTCAACTATTTTCTGTTAGCCATTCCAATTTAATATTTTTTCTACAGTGAAAATATTTTATATTTCCCATTTAGCTCAATTTTTAGTTCAGAAAGTAATACCCCAAAAGGATGGATCCAGTTCCAAAGTGAAAGTTAAAGTCAGAGTAAATATCCATGGCATTTTCAGTGTTTCAAGTGCATCCCTTGTGGAGGTTCATAAGTCAGAGGAAAATGAAGAGCCCATGGAAACAGATCAACATGCAAAAGATGAAGAGGTAATTTTTTTTTTGTCAAATGTTGCTGTTAATTTAACAACAATACAATTTTGGTAACAGCTTCCTTTATCATTAAACTTCTAAATACAGGACTACGCAAATCTAAGCCTAAAGGTTACAAGAGTATATAAAAACTGCAGCCACAGAGTGCATTGATTTTGCCAGCTATTAACAGTGTCCACTTACTTGTATGGAGAATGTCTACTTCTAAATAAGTGGTTAAAGAACTTAGATTCATGAAAGTAAACACATAAGAACTGGAGTGTACCATATATGTTACTAAAACAAGGGGTTGCTTAGCAATCTGTGCAAGTGGGCTTCTGTCAGTTATGTGCCTTAAATAACACCATCATAATAATGTGCTTTCCTTCTAAAAAATAAAATGCTGGAATGGGATGGGACCCAGACAAGTTGAGTTCCTTTTGGTATCTGAAATTCAGTGTTATAACAATCTCTTCAGTGATTAGTATTACAAGTTGCTGGATATGGAGTGTTGAATTCATAGGAGGACTTTCAGTTGCTCATATTCAATAGAATGGGGGTTTCATGTAATCCAACATCTTGCTTTCTAATTTCAGAAGATGCAAATAGACCAGGAAGAGCAACAGAAAAGTGAGGAACAACAACAGCAAACACCAGCTGAAAACAAGACTGAATCTGAGGAAATGGAGGTAAAAGTTATGTCTGAAAAATAAAACATGCTCTAAAATTAGTTGAATAATAGAGAGAAAATGGCAGATTACTTTTCTGCTCTAAGGATGAGCTAAGATAAAATTATTAAACAGCCTGTTTGTAAAATAATTTGATATTTTTTCAGTACATGTTTCTTAAGGCAGGGGTCCCCAATCCCCGGTCTATGAACCAGTACCGGGCCATGGCATGCCAGCAACTGGTCCGCACAAACAAGCAAAGCCCCATCTGCGAGATGCAGGCAGCACACAAAACCACACACCCTCTAGTACACGGAAAAACCTCTCTCCACGGAACCGGTCCCTGGTGCCCAAAAGGTTGGGGACCTTTGTCTTAAGGCATAAGTCTCAATTAAGTTGATGGGACAATTCAGGGCAGAGTTGTTCATGAAAATGAATAGCTTCCAAACCAGAATTCGTTACATGTTTCTGTCCTGAATTCTATTTTAAAATAACTGTTTTAATGCAGACATCTCAGGCCGGATCGAAAGAAAAGAAAACGGACCAGCCCCCTCAAGCTAAGAAAGCTAAAGTAAAGACAACAACAGTGGATCTTCCAATTGAGAATCATTTGGTGTGGCAGATAGGAAAGGATATGTTGAACTTATTTATTGAGAATGAGGTAAGTTAGTTTAAAACACTTAACATGGGATTTCGGCCTGAATGGAAAACAAAAGATGCAACGTAGCCTTGTAATCTCACTCTGTCATCCTGCAGTAAAGGAAGGTGTGATGAATTATCTATCAGTGGTTGATATTTATTGCTTACCTTAGAAGTGATAACAGTGGGCTGACTTGTTTGGGCTCAGAAGGTAAGCACTGTTTGCATGATGCTAACAAGGAATATCAGGACATAGGCTGAATTGGGAAATTGAAAGACACTTTGGAAGAAGCAGTGGCCAACTAGTATGTTGTCAAGAAAACTGCCTAGAGATCTCTGAATTTATCGGAAGTCAAGCTTTGTTCCATGGAGGGTGCTTAAGGTGAGAGAATTGAATTGTACACAGTCACAGTAACCGTTTTATATTTCCTGCAGGGTAAAATGATCATGCAGGATAAACTGGAGAAGGAGCGGAATGATGCCAAGAATGCAGTGGAGGAGTATGTTTATGAAATGAGAGACAAACTCTGTGGCGTGTATGAAAAATTTGTTAGTGATGAGGTAGGTTTTAATGATGTGCAACTAGGAAAAATACGAGCAGATCTACTCAGAATAATCTAATATCAGTGTTGCTAGTCATCAGCTTCTCTTGACCAAATTTTCAAGCATTTTCACGGAAGGTAGTACATTTTTAGGCAATGTAAACCAGAAATGTACACTCGTATGGATTTTGCTACCGCATCCTTTTTTACAAATTTGTTTTCTATCTCTGCTAAGTTGCCAATCTCTTGATATCTTTAACCCACTGATCTCTTTAATTCCACAAATATTTATAGTACAAAGAGTCCTTGCTTAGTGACCATTTTTTCAGCAACTGTTTGAAGTTGCAACGATGCTGAATGAGCAGACTTACAGACTGTCCTTGAAGTTGCAGCCATCACAATGTCTTTGCAATCATGTGGTCTCCATTCAGGCTCTTGGCAACTGGTGCACAGTTATAATACAGTAGTCCCAGCATTCTGTGGTCACGTGATCACCATTTGCGATGCTCACTGATGGAACTGTTGTCGTAAGTCAGTATGGTCATGTGATTTTTTCACTTTATGACCATGCTACTTAGCAGTCAAGTTCCTGGTCCCATTATGGGCATTAATTGAGGATTGTCTGTGCATTATATAACCTGGTAGCATATTTGATTCTCAAAATTAGGAAGTTGGGAATTCAGTTCAGTTGTATCAGAACCGTTCTTCACTGAAGAATAACACTTTAATTTATTTGAATTGTTTCCAGGATCGTAATAGCTTCACTTTGAAGTTGGAAGACACAGAGAACTGGTTGTATGAAGAGGGTGAAGATCAACCAAAACAAGTTTATATTGATAAACTTGTTGAACTGAAAGTAAGTGAAACTGAAAACTGCCAGATTTTCTTCGGCTATAAAGATTTTCTATTTATTGAGCAACAAAAAGAAAGAAATGAAATTAAATTCATCTATATAATCCTGATAGCACGTAGCTGTAATGTTTCCTTTTTTCATGAAAACATCATATGTGATGTTCTGCCTTTAGAATTCTTTAACAAGTAGTGTTTGGACATTTTTAAACTAGGTACTTTAGTGAATCATCTTCCTGTAAAAAAAATTTCACATGTAATTCTTAGGAAACATTTGAATATGCTGGCCAGTTCACACATTAAGGTTTATTTGGCTTTGACTTCTGTGTTCTGTGAACTAAGCCATTAACTTTTAAACAACAAAGTGATTATACGTACAATTTTAGCTATTGTATTCGACAAACCATCATTAAACTATGACCTAGCTGTATGAATTAGTCACATAGATTTCAGTCACACAACATGTTACATTCATTGTTGAGAAATACTGATGCTCTATCTGAAGCATATTAATTGGTCATCTTAGAGAAAGCCCTTCTGCTTCCATGTATTTATCATTGCTTTAAGGGTTTTTTTTATGATGTGTGCTAATAAACATGGAGCTGCCTTCAATGCTTCAATTTTCATTGCACAGGCACGCAGAGCCTAGTTTAGGTTGAGGGTTGAATTTGGTCTTATGTATGCTAGAAGACACAATCCAAAAACAGGTGAGGCTAGGAGCAAAACTAGATTTGATTTGTTTAGTTAAAATTATGTATTTAGTTTGGTTTTTTTTATCTGTTAATTCCAGAGAGCGCTTCTTAATATTACTGCTTGTTTATATACCTGTCTTCACTTACGGCACATTACGGTTATCATTTGCACTGTCTTTTGGAGAGAGGTTGGAGGCTATGCCCAAGACTTTGAAGGGCTAAAAGTTATAGCATGCTTAATTTGAAATACTTTCAGCGATTTAAAGCAGTTTTTAACATGAGCACCATTCATCTCACAAGTTACTAACTTGGTGAATTTTTCTCTTAATTCAGGCTGTGGGACAGCCTATTCAGGCACGATTTCAAGAATCTGAAGAAAGACCAAAAGCTTTTGAAGAGCTTGGGAAACATGTTCAACAATATATGAAAGCTGTTCATGCATTTAAAGAAAAGGTATCTTTTTCTATCTTTCTTAACGTTCAAAATAGATTTCAAAAATTTCGATTCTTTTTTCAGTAGTAAATTGAAATAATGTTTCTCCCCCCGACTAGGATGAACAATATGATCACTTAGACCCTGCCGAAATGGCTAAAGTGGAGAAGAGTACAAATGAAGCAATGGAATGGATGAACAACAAGCTTAATCTTCAGCACAAGCGAAGTCTTACTTTGGACCCTGTTATTACAGCAAAGGAAATTGAAGCAAAAACGAAAGTAAATAAGCCTTTAAACTTACTGCACTGGTGGTATTATTTTTTTTAGACTTTTTCCTATAGATTTTACATTATCTCAGGATGGCAAAAAATGATTTAAATCTTTTAAGCCAAGAGTTAATCAATGTGTTTTATATACAATTCAGAAAAAAAGAGGCAGGAGATTCCATACTATTGATACTTTGAAGTAGCAGAGCTCACATTGTTCCTCTTGTCTTGATAGATTTAACAAAGCAATGAGTGGACATTTTAAAAAAATAGTTAATGTCTCCCCAACCCATCTAATTATCTTCTTTGGTTTTACTATCAAGATAAAAGAGTACAATTATTAGCATGGAAAGAAAATAAATTATATGAAATTTTTACAAAGATTCTGCATCTGTTCCAAGGATAGATTAGACAACAATAGAGCAACAATTAGATCACATATTATAGTGACAACTGTGATTTCAAGTAAATTTATTCTGACAAACCTGCAGAGATTTAGATTTAGCTAGCTGCCCTCCTTCACACTGTGAGAAATATTTTTATTTCTTCATGAGAACCTAAAAGGGATGTGTTACGGAAACAGTTGAAACAGTTTTGGATTGAATGAAGGATGAGAGATATATGGATAGGAATCTAGATAAATGTTTCTGTGTGGTTGCCAAGGAAAATTCTTTCAGCTTTACTAAAATGTATCTTATTATTTACATTGTTGGCATTTAGCCCAATTAAGAATGTCATAGATGTCAATGTTCAAAGCTTTGAAAGATGTACAATAAACGGGGACGTTTTGTTCACTTTTGCTGAAATATGTGTTAAAAGTTTCAAAATTTCAGAAATACTTTTTTAAGAAGCTTTATGACTAGACTATTTCAAGTTCAGTTTTGTGAAGATAGGCTAGGTTGTACTGGATATTTGAATGCATTGTATTGTATTCAGTTAAAATGCAAAAACAAATTACTGCAATGTTTTGTACTAGTATATTGATGCTTGTCTCCACAGTTACAGTTTTTTTTCAGCATGTTTTCTACATGTGCAATGACTATCATGAGGTTTGCTTGCTCAGTTTGGCCATTGCATGTTAACTTTCATACATTTTGGGAAGTAGCCTGGGTATAATTTGTCATTCAGTGCTGTCCAACTCTTTCATTTCAGGAACTGATAAACATCTGTAATCCTATTGTTACCAAACCCAAACCCAAAGTGGAACCGCCGAAAGAGGATCAAAAACCAGCAGAACAGAATGGTCCAGTAGAAGGCCAGGGTGATGCCACCAAGGCTTCTCAGACTGCTGAACAGCATACAGATTCAACAGCTCCAACATCTACAGAAAAGAAACTTCCGGAAATGGATATTGATTGAATTCCAGTTCTTTATATTACATACTACAATAAAGCTTTATGTTGTCTACTTTATGATCTGAATATAAATGGGAGCCAATTGAGAACTGTTATTTTTCTCACAGTACATTTTTGGATGGGATTAGTTGGTAGGGAGCAGCAAACTCTTGGTTAGTTAAATCTTCAGCTGGATAAGTTCAGTCTTTTGCCATATGATGCCAGAAATCCTTGATAGCTATTAGATTTGCACATCTGCTCTTTCAGTTTAATCCTCTTCATGTTGTGAATCCCATTATTTAAAGTGTAAGAGCAACTAGAACGTTTTGGTAGTTTGCTTTTTATCTACAATTAAATTACTATTGTGGATTGAAGCAGCATTAGTTGATGGAAAACTACCAGAAGTATTTAAAGCTCTGGTTCTAACACAAAAGAGCAAAATAGAGATATTAGATTGTGATCCCTTTGCAATTATGGAAGCAATAATAGCATGTTTTATACCTGCAAGTTTAGTACATTTTTATTGTACCATTTTATGGTTATGTGAGATATAAGGCAACATGGCTCAGATTACTTATTCAGGTTAAATGTAAAGAAATGAAGTAGCTGGAGTGTTTTTTCCCAGTTCATGTTCACACTCTATTAATATTCATTATGTCCTAGGTGTTGTATCAAATTGTTTATCTGATATGCAGAATAGAATTTATCTAAAATATGCTATTAGATCCAATATGTATCCTCATGATAAATTTCTCCCCAGCTATAAGAAATGCTGTGTAAATTTCTGTCTCTAGCTTAGTTGTAGGGGAAAAAGGAGGGAATACTGCTAGCTGCCTCTGGATTATTCTGATTAGTAGCTAACATAGAAGATAGTATTTGTTTTCCTACACTTGAAAATGATCGTTTTATCTTCCAGCTAAAGAAGGAATCTGGCAGTTTGCTCTTGTGTTCATTTACACTTTGGCTGTGTTATTCTTCTAGTATTGATAATTGTCATTAACTTGTATGTGTTGAAATCAAATGAAAGCTTCCATACACATTACAAGAAATAAATGCACTGGATTCTGTTGCATTTTTTTAAACTGTTGATTATAAGAAAACTACATGAAACTCTTTTAAGATTAGAAAATAACATGAATGACATCTCTTTAAAATCAACTGTTAAGAACTCATTGAAAATATATTGGACTTGAAAGCTATGTTCTACAATCATGAGGATTATATAGTTTTAAATGCTGTTGCTGTTACCTTAGGTCTTAGTTCATACTTGAAATTCACAATGCTGTCGGTATTCCAGAATTTCAAAGAAGAAAAATAAAAGTACTATTATATTTGTACAATAGTATTTTATTTTTCTTGTTTGAACTTAGGCAAAAAGTATGAATGTGTTTATAAAAGGTTCAAAACTAATTTGATAATCTCCAAACGCTGCTGGTGTCTGCATGTTTGATCTATGCATGGCAGTCTGATGAAATATAGTACAGCCTTTATGTTTACATATCCCATTGTCACATAAGCTTTTATTTTTTTGGAATATTCACTGCTTTTCTTTAATTGACACTGAAGAAAGATGAAAAACTACAAAGAGCTACAGATGAGGCTGTATGCTGTTTTAATATGCAGTGCATTAATATAAACACCTTACATCACAAGGTGAGCAGCATATAAATTTGATAAAATAAACTGATGTTCCTTATACATCAGCTTTTTTTTTGCTTAACATTAGAGGGCAGAGGCTGGAGGTTTTAAACTGGCTTTTCATTGCTGTATGCCAGTGATGGCGAGCCTTTTAGAGACCGAGTGCCCAAACTGCAACCCAAAACCCACTTATTTATCACTGGGTGTCAGGTGGGCGTGGCCCACTGGGTGGGCGTGGCTGTGGTCATGGGAGACGGTGGGTGTGGCCAAGGTGGGCATGGTCACCTCGATGTTGCTCATGGGGAGGGATGCCTGTGGGGGCCAGGCAGGGTTGGGGGAGATCCAGGGGGTCTCTGGCAGGTGGGGCAGTGGGCAGGAGACTTGTCCTGCGGGTGAGGCAAGGCACGGCTGGGGTGCCATTGTTGCAGGGCGAGGCAGGGGCCGGGGCGGCTGCTGCCTGACACCATCGGCCCCCGCACACAGGCTAGCGAGCGCATGGGGGCCAACAGTGTCAGCAGCCACAGTCTGCCGGCCCCTCGACCGGCACACTCGGGCTCCACAGCTCGCCACCAGAAGTTCAGAGAAGCCGCCTCTGAGCTGGACAGATGGCTGGCAGCTGAGGAGGCAATGCAGTGGTTCGTGCCCAGGAAAAGGAGAGGCCAGGAGGGATGGGACGGGAGGGAAACCAGCCGTGCTGGGATGCATCCGGCCACATGGCACCTCGGCGAGTTAGCGGGCGGCTGGTTGAAGAGGGACAGTTGCCATCTCCGGGGCATAGCGCGTGTGCCCACAGAGAGGCCTCCGAGTGCTGCCTCTGGCACGGATGCCATAGGTTCGCCACCACTGCTGTATGCTGTCCGGAATCACCCTATGTGAATTTGGCAGCCATATACATTAATAAATAAATAATGGGTTCTTACTGAGGATTCTTAAAATATAAGGACAAGAAGTTGAATACTGTGTAAAGAAGGGAAAGACACTTGGATAGAGACTGATTTCTAATCTTCCCTTAGGCATGAAAGTTGCCTGGGTGACTTTGGGTCAGTCTCTCAATGCAACCCTCCCCACAGGATGATGGTTGTAAGGAAAATAAAATCATAGGGCTAGAAGGTACCTTGGAAGTCTTCTAGTCTAACCCCCTGCTAAATACCATCCTGATTAAATGATTGTCCAGTCTGTTTCTGAAACCACCTGTGATGGAACATCCACAACTCTGTTTCCCCCTCCCTTCAATAGACTAGACATGCCTCCCTCAACCTTTGTACAATCTAGCCTTCATATTCTCAATAGTACTTTGCCTATTTTGACTTGTATACTGTTCTGTTTTCCTTGGTGTTGCTTTTGATAAAGGTGGGCTATTTCTTTTTTGTAAAAGCAAATGCAAAGAAGGAATTAAGCAGTTCTGCTTTCTCTCTGCTGCCTGTCATCTTGCCATCTGCTCCCATTAGTGGAGCTTATCATTTCCCTGACTTCTTACATCTTACATATTAAAAGAAATTATTATTTTGGGCATTAGTTGTCAGTCTTAGTTCATTCTGGGCCTTAGCGTTCCTGACTCCCTCCTTGCAAATTTGGGCTATTTGCTGGTATTCTTTTTTAGTTATATGCCCCTCTTTCCATTTTTTATATTTTGATCTTTTTGTCCCTCAATTTGTCAGAGAGCTCTTTGCAACCTTGCTTGTCTCCTTGGGTATCTTTTGTTTTTCTTTGTGGTACTGCCTTCATTATCTCATTTTTCAGGGTTTCACAAGCGTCCTTGTAGTAGGATTTCCATCCATGGAATCCTTCCTAATCTCTATTGAAGTTAGCTCTCTTAAAGTCTAAAACACTAATCTGATTTGGTTCCGTGCCTGTTGTTGCATTATGGTGAATTCAAGTATCATAGGATCACTTTCCCCCAAAGTTCCTATAGCTTCTACTCAACCATTTTGTCCCTATTAGTAAGAATTAAGTCCAGTATAGCTGTCCCTGTCAGGGAATTGTGCAGCTTGTCCAAATAGAGTCAGAAACGATGACACGAACCAGTTTTATATATTTACAATAAATAAGATAGGCAAACAGAAGCATTGTCAAGTAAATCAACACAGCAGGAACATCAGATAAATCACAAAGGGAACACATGGCGCACAAAGGGAACACATGGCGCACAAGACAAAAAGGCGGGAAACAAGGAAACTCCCCCTTTATGCTCAATAACAGTTTAGGTTGTCTCATGCAGTGGCCAGCTTTCTTAAACCAATTAGCTATAAGTGTGTGTTCTTACTCATTGTCCTATCCTTCACTGTTTCAGCTATTAAAATTTAATCTTAACAGTCCCTCTAGTTTTCTCCTAGAGGGACAAAGTTTTTAGCTAGGCACATCAGGAACCTGTTTGATCTCCCACTCCCCGCAGTTTCTTTCCCAGTTGATGTCAGTCCCATTACTATAGTTTCTTGCACACCTCAGCTAACTGCAAAGAGTTCATCTATTTCCGCTGGCAGATTGGATGGCCAGTAGTGCACACCTATAGCAAAATCATTTCTTTTTCCACTAATATTTAGCCAACTATCAAGAAGGCTTTCATCCCTATTGTTTGGGGGTTTTCTTTTTGTTTTTTTTTTGGGGGGGGGTTAGGTGGCAGGAGTATTAGGGATTTTCACTGCCTTATATCTAAACAAATAATACTGTAACAAAACAGGCTAGAGTGTTGTGATCATTAAAAAATGGTGTGCTGCAAAAACAATAAATGGGGAAAGTTGATGCATGCACAAAAATTAAGCAACACCTAAAGCCCAGTAAAACACTAGGCCTGTACTGTAATCATTTTACAATATAAAAACATTTCAAAATCACCCAAGAAGGTGCTTGCCTTTTCTGTTGTCTCCATGGTTATCGGGTCCAAGTCCAGAGAAATCTGTTCGAGTTCAATCCTTTATTTGCTTACACCTAATGGACAGAATTGTGCCAAACTAAAGCCGTAACTTTACCTGCTAGATACATTCTGAAGAGATTCTAGGCTATGGCTACCCTGAATTTCTTCTCCCATCCTGCTCGCAAATGGACACTCCCTTAATCCAGGCCTCTTTCTGGGAAAGATGTGTTTTATCAAAACTCTCACCTATTCCTCCTGCAAGTACACATTCCATCGCCATGGTAATGCATTCATGTATTGCCAGCCTATAAATCAGACAGGCTATTCTCTCTTAGATTAGCAGGGTTAAAAAAATTTCTCCCCTATTCCAACAACATCTAAGAACACTCTTGCTGTATATAAAATCAGTTGAGCTTTATTGCCAATTACCTTGAAGAGAAAGTGGCGGGCTTTAAGATGAGTACAAAGGACAGCAAATATTCCTGTATAGTTTTAGCCAACTCCAGAGTAGGTGGATAGCACTTTAATGCAATAGAATGAAAAGATTTCAATTTCTTACAATACAAAATGTATGTTCTAATTCTTACCTTATGTTCATTCTAGCATGTAAGCAAATGTTTAATGAATAAAACTCTTCTGCCTAAATAGTGTTTGTATTTGCCATTGCAGTATAAAAAGCAAAAGGCATCTTAACAGAAATAAGTCCTGTTTATCAGTTGTTAAACAAAATTTTCTAACAAAAAAAAGGGATATTGAAATTGCTGCTACAACCCTTTTAATTAAGAGACTAAAGTTAGAAATACTTCAGCCATGTACAGCTGAATTTAAAAGCGTGAAATCCAGGGTTGCTCTATAGCAGTGGTTCTCAACCTGTGGGTCGGGACCCCATTTGGGGTCGATCAACCATTTCATGGGGGTCGCCAAGCAAGGCTGTCCACCATTTTTTTGTCCGCCATTTTTTTCCCCCTTTTCTGGTGGGTGCCTTACCTCCCTTGGGCTGGGCCAGCTGGTGGTCGGCCTGCTCTGTCTCTGCCGCTTGCCAGCTACGCCTCGGCCGGCGCAGGGGGCGGAACCACGCATGCGTGGCGCTCCCGGGCAGGGAAAGTCCTCGACTTACGACCGGTTGGGTAGTCCTCGACTTACGACTGGTTTAGTCCTCAACTTACGACCGGTTTAGTCCTCGACTTACGACCGGTTGGGGTCGCGGCATTAAAAAGGTTGAGAACCACTGCTCTATAGTTTGTAATACATTTCATATGTTAATCTCAGACAATACGGTATTTGCTGAAAATACTAATTTACATCATTCTGCAAGCATGCAGCTACCCCACTGAGTTATCAAAATCTCTAAATGGCCAAAGAATGAAAAGTTGAAATCTGACTCTTCCCCACAATATACCCTGTCTCTTTCTCTAGTTTTGTGGGAGGAGTGGTAGCTCCTGATACTACCACTTACCGGTATATTCCAAATGGTGGTTTACCGGTCATTTCCCCCAGCCCTGATATGTGAGCGAAATAGGGGTTTCAGATTGCTAGGATTTTGAAAAGTAAAAAGTAAAAATAGGGGAAATGGAATAATGCAGCTTTTTGATTGGATAGCTGCAATCTACTGTATGTGAATCCTTGAGAAACAGACCAATTACATAAAAGACAAAACAAAATCAAACTTAATTTTTTACTAAGCCTAAAAAATAAGAAATCGTATTTTAAATTTTAAAAGATGCACATCCAAAGTTAAATACTAAACCAACAGTTCAGAATTATCAGTTTACAAGTCAGTTGAAGAAAAATACAAAGGATTAGAGTAAATCCTATATTCTGGATGAACCTAAAATGGTGTAATCTGTTACAAAAAAAACTTGCTTTAAAAGGATTGGAGTGGGATTCAAATGATGTTGGTACACTAAGATTATAGATACAATCAGCACCATCTTGTTCACATCCTGAGATCTCATTTAAGATCAGCCTAAAACAATTTTCTGAATTGAAGACTTATGTAACACAAAAAAACCCCATAGCACAGGTTCTTGTCTAGATTTGTTATCTAAAATTTTCTTGAAATAGCTCTTCCCTTTGATTTAATTAGCTGAACATCTCACAGATTCCAGGGAAATCCAAATTTTAATCAAAAGCTGTCTTCCCAGGTTCTTTCTTCCTTCCCTCTCCAATTCTGCTTTGTCTTTAAGTGACTCCTAATTACAGCAAAGACATCTTAGTTATTGGAAAATTCATTTGATTCCTTTCTTGGAAGAATGTGTCATGGTTCCAACAGATGAAACTCTTCAAAAAACTTTGAGGCATTGTTTACCTTAAAGAATCTTTTTATTCGAGTGGCATAACTTTGACGCTTACATAGTCAAAGACAAAATCTGAATTCCCCTCCCTTGAGCACATAATATCAAAGCACAATTCCCTCCTCTAATTTACAGTCATAAATCACATTCTCCAATTAGTCTGAAATGCAGGCTTTCCATCCAGTTCTCTCTGACCCGCCAATTCTTATCATCTCTTATTTCAAAAACCTTGGTTCACACACTAGTTACAGTATTGTTATGTCTAACTAAACTTCCATGCACATTCCTCCTCCCCCCTCCCCCCAGTATCATCTAATTCTAACTCTAATTCTAAGAGTAAAACACAAGAAGGAAAATGGTTGCAACTCCATGTTGTCAAAGCAAAAACATTCGATGTTAGCAGCGTTGACAGAATGGCTAATGAAACTATGACTTAATATTCAAAATAACTTGATATTTAAAAGGTAAATCTGATGCAGAATTCAGTTCTAACTGGAAACCATTTATTACTTAGTACACAGGTTTCTGCTACACTCTAATATTTAGAACCTGTATTTCAATCTTTTAAGAAGTTATGAATTTCAGAGTTGATATAATACAGCAATGATACTAGCTGACTATTTATATTGTATTAAACCAGGTACCTTTAATTTAAAACTCAATACTAAAAGTTTTTCCTTTAAAAATGATTTAACACATTTCATAACTCAAATATTAAATAACAAAGATTATACATAAGCACTTATTTCTGGGATATTTTAGGTTTAATGTTTACTTACTTGTACTTAACTAATTGCATTCTACTATTTTATTTTTTACATTTCTCTTTCACGCTTCATTTCTTTTAAAAAGTACTCAAATTTTCTATTTTCAGGAGAGAAGGCTGAGTTAGGTCTGTCATGACAATTAAAAAGTGGATCCGATATTTTGGAATGCAGACTGATATTCCTAAGAGCACAGAGATCTCTCTTTGCCTCCAAAGTATTTTTTTTTTTGGCAGCCCAACATTGGTAACCCTATATAATTTAATCTAACATAATTGTTGTTTCATTTCACATCATTTGTGGACTGATAATGATTACATCAATTCTCTGACCTTAGCAGCTTAATAAATAACCTTTTCTGACTGTTAGAAGTAAGTCTTCATCCTGGTTCATCCAAGCCGGGAATAAATAAGCAAAAATGGCGACTGCTTTGGGAAGAAGGTTACAGTTTATTGCAGAAGAAAGATGGTCCTTGCAAGAAGGAGCAGAGGAGAAGAGAGTGAGCACATGGGTAGAAGGTTTTTTATACCCCCTCTAGCCCTGTTTGGAATAGTTTCCTGTTCCCTGTGGCATGAACTTTGAGGCTATTTCTGAGTGTTTTTCTAGGCCTTGATATCTGTGGTTTAATCCTATTATCATATCCTGCTTCCCAGGTGATGGGGCTAATGACTCCTAGAGTTTGGGTGGGGCATGCAGATTTTCTCTTTGTCTTCTTGATTGCTCTGGCTTCAACTTTCTGATGGTTTTACATCTGCATTTGTATGGGTTAGGTCTTGCTTGGGGCAGAGAGATTTGGAGCCAAAGTTGGTTTCTGCTTTTTTAAAATACTTTTGAGGAAATATATATTTCCGCCCTTTTAATATTTCCTTCTCTGGGGCTCTGACTTCCCACACTGACTAAATGCAATAACACACGTTGTCAAGATGCAAAGAGGCAAGACAAGAATCACATATGAAGCAGCTCTTACGAGACCCTTCAAGTAAACTCATTCTTATACCGAGTCTATTTGCCTAAAATAATTCTAGGCTGTAGTTTCCAGCAAGGCCGCTGTTTAGTTTGTTGCAACAGAAAGCATAAAGAATTGTGTGGCTCCTTAAAGTCTTCTTTTTCAAATCACACTAAATGCAAAATCATGGAAAAAGTTCAGCTAAACCGATTCTAGCGCCACCCATCCTTTAGTTTAGTGCAGGGGTAGGCAACCTCGGCTCTTTTATGACTCATGGACTTCAACTCCCAGAATTCCCGAGTCAGCATAGCTGACTCGGGAATTCTGGGAGTTGAAGTCCATGAGTCATAAAAGAGCCGAGGTTGCCTACCCCTGGTTTAGTGGAAAGCAAAGGCGGGTCAGCCACTGCCCCGTCCCTTCCACATGCGCGACCACAGGCAGCCCCCTCTCTCCAGCTGCCCGGAGCGAGTAGTAAAGCTTCGCAAAACGAACCGGAAACCAGCCGGACGCACATGACCTCGCTAGATTGAAACGCCGCCCTCGCTTTCCCTTCCTAGCGCCTTTTCCGTAGTTCTCGCAGTCCGAGACGGAACTGGTCGCCGGGCTTTGCGAGCGGAGAGGGAGGCGTGCTGCGGAGCGGTGGTCCCGGTCAGCGGGGAAGGGTCGGGGAAGGGTCCGAGGGTGGGGCCGGGTTGAATGCGGCTTGGGGCGGGGTGGGGTGGGGGGGTACAGCAAAGCAAGCGGACGGAATGGAACAGGAGCCGAAGCAGCGAAGGGGAAGGCGGCGCTGGGCGCTGGAGGCGCGTTGTGGATCGCGGCGGTGTCTTGCCTTAGCTCTGGAGGTTCTGTGACGTCACTCGGCCGGCAGCGCCTACGAGAAGTGGAAGGTGCTCTTCTGATTCTTAGAGCTCTCTCTGAAATCTCAAGGGAAATGATCAAGGCCTTTTCGACAGGCTCCGCGTTTGCTTTTCTTTTTTTTTTTGAAAACCACAAATAGGCAGCTCGCGTCTTTGGATGGTTCCGACGTTTTTTCCCGCAAAGGCGCTCCCGGGGTTTCTTTTATTCCACAGCTATTTTTATTTATTTTTTTTTATTTTTTTGGGGTTATGGAGAAAATCTAGGTGGTCTCTAAAAGTCGAAAACGATTTGACGGCACGTACCCAATTCGTTTCGTTACTGTGACAAACCTTAGAATAGAAGAGAGCTGGAAGGGGACCGTGGAGGTCTTCTAGTCCAGCCCCCTGCTCAAGCAGGAGAACCTATACCAGTGTTCCTCAACCTTGACCATTTTAAGGCATGTGGACTTCAACTCCCAGAATTCCACAGCCAGCGTTGCTGGCTGTGGAATTCTGGGAGGTGTAGTCCACATGCCTTAAAATGGTCAAGGTTGAGAAACACTGACCTATACCGTCTCAGACAAGTGACTGTCTAGCTAGCCTCTTCTTAAAAATCTCCAGTGATGATAAGTGATGACCTTAGACTGAGGATCCCTGTAGTAAGTGTTTTGTTTGGGGCGGGGTCGCAGCAGTGAATGGATATTAGTTGTGACCCAGGTGAGAACCAAATGGTCCATTTCTTTCTTTTCTCTGCTATTTTATCTTACAGCTTTGGTAAGGTACATCGACTATTGCACAGAGTTAGTCCTTCCAGCTTTTGAAGCCTCTTAAGGGGATACTTTGCAGGATCTTTTGATTAATAGCATACGGAATCTGTAAGCACTTTAGGTTAAGTTAAGTTTCTGGTTTGTTTGTTTTTTAATCCAAGCAACTTTCCAAAGCCTGCTTATGTGTATACATGGGAATGAATTAAGCCTAACATCTGAAGACAGGTCAATAATTTGTGACATACCTTTCCTGGCCTATATTTTTCACCTATTTTCATACATTTCCTTTATAGATAAAAGAATTTCTCAAGTAAACCAGATTTAGGAAGGGAAAACCTTGCTAATTTTAATCAATGTTAGTATGAAACCAAAATTAGTTATCAAGAACGCCATTCATGAAAATTTATAGAATAATCAGAAGAAGTTATCTTTCATCCCCTTTTCAAAAGAAAGTAAGTACTATATTTCTTTGACTCTTAGTGGATAACATGGATTATTATCATTCTTTCTGCTTTCAGCAAAAGCTTGTACAGTATACTTTGCTCTGATTATTCAGAAAATAAAATATCATGTGACTAATTAGAAAGATAACAATTGCACCTTGCCCTTTGGAAGACCTTACCCTCTAAGGCAGGGGTGTCAAACTGCCGCCCGTGGGCCGGTTTCATCATACCGAAGCCAAGCCCACCCCATTGCCGGCACTGCAAAAAGGGTTGCGGTATGTCGCGACACGTCACGTGACGTGGTGAGTTTGACACCTGTGCTCTAAGGTATGATCTGCTCCCAGCCTCCTATCCTTCTACAAGAGTCTAAAGACCTGGATCTGCCAGTTGGCCTGGGGACCAAACAGGGAGTTCCACACTGGAGGTGGCTGCTAGATTGATGGCAGACTCCACCTCCCCACCCTTTGTTCTCTGCTCTCCATCCGTCCATCTTTTTGGTTATCACATTGATGTATTTATTTTTGTTGTGTTCCTTTGTCATTGTTTATTTTATTCTATTTTACTGCTGTTCTGTTTACACTCCTTTGATTTTTCTTCCTTTTTGTTATTGTAAGCTGCTTAGAGTAGCCCTATGGCGAGATAAGTGGCAAATAAATTTAACAAATAAATAAATGAGGTGAGAATAGAATAGAATAGGTGAGATCATCCAACACCGTCAGATGAGGCATCATCAGTACGTCGCTGATACTCAACTTTATATCTCCTACCGGTGTGACACAAATGTTGCTGTCATTTCCATTTCACGGTGTCTGGAGGCTGTGGGGGACAACAGACATCAATTAAACCCTGGCAAGACTGAGTGGCTAAGGGTGTGCAGAGCCCTGAGACCTAGGAATTTAACAACTTTAGTTCTGGATGGGATCTTATTTCCGCAGAAAGATCCTGTGCGCAAACTGTGGGTTCTTCTAGACCAGGGCTGTCAAACTGCCAGCCTGCGGGCCAGTTCCATCATACTGAAGCCATGCCCACCCCATTGCCGACAATGGCAAAACCGGCCCGATACGTTGCGCGATGTCATGTGACATCGCGGGTTTGACATGTCTGTTCTAGACTCACGACTCCTGCTCAAAGAGAAGAAGAACCTTTACTCCACTTTGTGTTGCACCATTTCTTGGATTGTGAGTCCTTGCGCTCAGTCACTCATGCCATGGTTATGTTGTGCTTGGAGTACTGCAGTGTGCTCTATATGGGGTTACTCTTGAAGAATATTCAGAAGCTTCAGCTGGCACAAAATTTAGCAGGGTTTTAGGTGGCCCATGTAACAACTCTGTTGTGTAAACTGCACTGGTTGCCAGTTTGCTTCCGGATCCAATTCAAGCTGTTGGTTATCATCTTTAAAGCCCTTTATGACATAGGTCCAAGATATCTGAGGAACCATCTCACTCCAGTGGGATTGACCCATCCCACTTGTGTTGAAAAAAGGGCCATGCTTTGAATCCCATCAGCCAAGGAATTGTGGCTGGCGGGGTCCAGGAGGAGAACCTTTTCTGCCTTGGCTCCTGTCCTTTGGGGCATTATCCCCCCTAGATGTGAGATCTGCACCCAGCTTCTCAGCCTTCCCTAAGGGCCTAAAAACGTGGGTCTGCGAACTCGCTTGGGGCCCATTTGGGGTGGCCCATTCTGGAAATGGCTAGTAGATTAGATAAGATCCCACCTCCACACCTGTTTACTCACTGGTTCTTTATTTAACTTAGTGTTAATGTTAGTCATTTTTGATTTAAGACTTGGTTTTTTAATGCTTCCATTTTAATTGCTTCTGATGCTGTAAGCTGCCCAGAATCGCTTGATGGTGAGATGGACAGCATATAAAACAAGCAAACCAACCAACCAACCAACCATTTGTATAAATGTGATTGATGTACTCTTGAAAATAATTTGAGCAGTAAAATTATTTTAGTGGAATAAAATATATTTTGCATATGTCTTTTTAGGTAAGATTGCTCCACTAATAATGTAGCTGAAAGGCATGTCTTTGCCCTGTGGAACCAACAGTCATGATTTTGATATTAGGGAAGCAGCAGCAGAGGAAGAGATGGCAAGTGGAATCATTAGGGCAATATATGAATAAATCAGTTACATACTTACCATTATTTTTTCAATCTTTACCATTGCCATTTTTATAATTTTTGTACCAGTGCATTGTTTTATGCTAACAGATAACATTGTTCCTTGCCTAAACTGTGCTTAGGAGACGTGGTGGTGCAATGGTTAGAATACATTATTGCAGGCTAACTCACTGCTTACTCCAGGAGTTCGATCCTAAGTGGCTCAGGGTTGACTCAGCCTTCCATCCTTCTGAGGTCGGTAAAATGAGGGCCCATATTGTTGGGGACAATAGGCTGATTCTGTAAACTGCTTAGAGAGGGCTGAAAAGCACTGTGAAATGGTATATAAATCTAACTGCTATTGCTAGGTTAGTTCTAGGTTGTTTCTCTCCTTGATTAGTTTCCACCCGTTGCTTCTTGTCCTGCCTCCAGGTGCTTTGGAAAACAGCTTGACTCCCTCTTCTTTATATCCCTCTTCTTTATATCTGAAGCCAGGGAAGTTAGGGACAAAGGGAGAACTTACAGTTCTCCAATGCAAGATACTATGCCATGAACTATGGTTTAGAAATGGCAATGACTGAATCAGAACAACAGGTCAAACAATCCATAGTATGACTTGATTCACACAATATCTTAAATTATTACCCTGAGTGATTAATGCCATCATTTTCCTTTCATCTTGCACAGCCATTTTCATTGAATCTTTCAAGCTGCCACCTTTAACTTCTCATCAACTTCCAGCTTTTTTTATCTAGCTATTCCAGTTTTGTACAATGTACTTAAACTTTGAAAAGTTTAATTAACAAGCTGAGCAAGACAAGGTTAAGATGATGGTGGTGTTGTCTATGTTGACCCATCCCAAGTTATTACATGTGTTGTGGGAAATATCAACCCAGTTGCTAATAGCCAAGTGAAATTTATTGAGAGGACAGAATGTAATTAGTAAAGATAAGAATACCAAAGGTTGATGTGTTCATTTTTTTACGTATCACAGTCTTAATTTTAAAAAATAGTTATATTTTGCCTTTTCCATCAAAAAGGCTCTAAGAATTGCCATGCAAATTGCTTTGAACTAAGATATGAACATGAAGTAAAACAAATTAAAAATAGATGAACTAATTGAAGAATGGAGTGGAGTGGAATGGCAATAGAATGGAATATATTGGCCAAGTGTGATTGGACACACAAGGAATTTGTCTCCAGTGCATAAATTGTCAGTGTACATTCAAGCAACAAAATGATAAAGCATAAATCATAAGATACAATCATAAATCATAAGATACAAACAGTGATAGTCATAAGATATCAATAGGAGTAGGTAATAGGAAAGGTGAGAAGGATAATAGTAATACAGCCATACTACATGAGTAAATATTCTTAGGCATAAGACAGTGCTGTGGGAATTAGGTGTTTAGTAGATGGAAGGGGGAAAATTGTCTTTGTATCTACTTGTTTTTGCATGCATTGCCCTATAGCCAAGTCTTGAGGGGAGAAATTGAAACAGTTTATGTCCAGGATGTGACATTTTCTCAATTGTCTTTCTGGCTTGTGCAATGGAAGGCAGGCTGGTTGCAATTGTTTTTTCCGCAGTCCTAACTATCAGTCTATACCCGTTCTGTTGTAGCAGTGGTAGAATTTTAAAAAACCAGCTAAAGTAGTAAATTTAAAATGTATATTCTAATACAAGGGTGTCAAACTGCCGGCCCACAGGCCGGACGCATCATCGGGAAACCATGCCCACCCCATTGCCGGCAATGGCAAAAAAGCGCCGATACGTTGCGCGACGTCACGTGACGTCGCGAGTTTGACATGTCTGTTCTAATAGTTTTTAAAGATTTGAGAGAATATTACAGATTTGATTTAATTTCTAAAGTAATGATGTATGGACCAAATATTTTTCTCTGGGCACTATATTTCATGGCAGGGGTGGCACTCCCGTGAAGAACTGATCAGAAACAGGAAAGGATCCTGGAGGAATTTCATAAGGAAGAAGAGGGGCTTTCAGGTGAGATCCCTGATGAGATTCAC
This sequence comes from Protobothrops mucrosquamatus, assembly GCF_001527695.2. NCBI lineage: Eukaryota > Metazoa > Chordata > Lepidosauria > Squamata > Viperidae > Protobothrops > Protobothrops mucrosquamatus. Next base: position 287,785 of record NW_015386670.1, on the reverse strand, counting down.
CTAGTTCAAACATAACAACAGAGAGTTGTTTATCATTATTTTCATATGTCTTGGGTTTTAAACTCTTCCCCTCTCCAGGCCGCAAGGAAGAGGTTGGAAACTTTTAATTTCTGTTAAATATAGTTTAGCACGGGAACCTTAGTCTTCCTTAAGTGTAATTAATTGAAGCTAAACTGATTTTTAAATGGTGATTGAAGTTATTTTGTTTCAACTTCCATAGTTAAGACCAATTGCACTGGATTTTGTTTAAAGACAATGTTTAACTTTTAAAATAAGTAAAAGCATTTGAATGTTTCTGGGAATCTTTATCTGAGATGAAAAGATATCACAAATCAGAAGGCTGCTGCTGTCTATTTCAGTAACGATGAGTTATCTTTAGTGACTGGAGCAGATTATTCAGTTTACGATGTCTTCATAACATATTCTAGAAATATGTTTATCATTCACAGATAGTTTAAATGTCTTCAGAAGACAAAGAATCTCAGGAGGATGAACTTCTTGCTTTGGCAAGTATTTATGATGAAGATGAATTCAAGAGAGCACAAGGTGTACAAGGAGGAGAAACTCGAATCTCTGTGGATGTGCCTCAGAATTTCAGAGTATCTCTGAATGGTAAGTCCCAACCCCTTTTTGGTATCTGGTTTTCTTGAAAGGTGTTGTAGTACAGTACTGCCAAGTATGGAACATTACATACATACATACATACATACATACATACATACATACAAACATTTATTTATTCATTCATTCATCCTAACCACCTATCTCCCACAGTTAGTTGCACAGTTTATGTTAGTCTGTGCAAAATGTAGGAGTTGGTTCATATGATATTTCCGTATATATATTTCAGAGTTATCTCTTTGAATATATACATACACGCACAAGGCAGGAATTTACATTTTGCACATACTTTGGACAATTTTACATTATAATTCAATCCAAAGAATAACATGACCAGAAGAAAGTATTTCTAACTCCAAATCCAAGCCCAAGTTGATTTTGATGGAAATGAAAGTGATTTTAGAAGTGGGTGAAGAGGGCTAACGGGGAACGTTCAGGAGTCAGCCAGAGATTTCTTGATATGCCATCTGTGAAACAGAAGATGCGAGATCCTTTTCTCTGCATGACAATTGTGATGAATCTTGTGATGAATCTGTTTCCATGATTGGTAAGAAAGTGGTTGACAACTAGCCCTAACCCTAACACAGATGGTTCTGTGTTATACAAAGAAATGGCAACACATGAGCATCCAAAGATCGTTGAACACCTCCCATGAGACCTAGTCTAGATCACCAGTATTGAAAAAGTGGATGAGGATTGCAGTCTAACTATATTTGGAGGCCATATTTACTCAATGTACCTGAATCCAAGCAACAAGTTTTCAGGAATTTTTCTAATGAAAGGTTTTGTGGAAATAATATTGAACCATTCAATTAAACAGCATGACTTGGAAATTGCGTGATCAGGTTAATTTGTAAGTCATCCAGAGTTGCCTTGCAGCAAGATGAGCGGCAAACCCATTTAATAAGTAATTAAATAAATAAATTTTGTTTCAGGCAATTTCACAGAGACTCTTCAAAACAGCAAGCTTGAATATGCAGTCAGCTTTCTGCCTCCAGTAGTGCTGAATTTTGAATTCCCAGCAGACTATCCTTCAACTTCCCCACCTCTGTTCACTCTCAATTGCAAGTGGCTGTCTCAGGCTCAGGTTTGGCATAGATCTTTTACACAGCATGTGATTTATATAGTCCACCAGGATGACAAGGCACATATATATATATTCTTAGTGAGTGATTGGCAATCTTGTTGCAGCCAGAATAAGGCTGCTAAAAGGAAGCATCGTAATTAAAATTCAGATTAGCTGCTAGGGAAAATAATACGCGTGTTAAAACTTCTCTTGAATTGTTTTTAATTATATTATAAAGTCAATAATTGTGACTTCAAAACCTTAATGTTATTCATATAGCGTATTTATTTGGAAATTGTACCTGAGTAATTTTTGGAGTTATGTTTTATCTCTATGGGTATAGCAGTCCCTAACGTTCAGATAACAGCTTCGTATGGGGCTTGAAATATGGCTGCAGTACTATTAAAATAATGTTTCTTTTCATGAAATCTTGCTTTCTTTAAGGATATAGTAATATCGACTTAAGATTCGTGGAAAATAATATTTTTCTGTTTCTCCCCTCCCCTCCCCCAGCTGAGTGCCCTTTGCAGGAACCTAGATAACTTATGGGAAGAAAACAGAGGTTCTGTAGTCCTGTTTGCCTGGATGCAATTTCTCAAAGAAGAGACACTGGCCTATCTGAATATCACTTCCCCTTTTGAACCAGAGATAACCAAACAAGAAAAACAGCCAAAGGAAGAGGGTGCTAGCTATGACATCCAGGATGCTGCATCAGCACATGGAGAATCCTCTAATACAATTACTGAAGAGAATGTTGAATCTTTGTCAATCCTGATTAAGGAAATTTTAGACTTTGATCAGTCCCAAAAAGAGAAGGAATTCAACTGTAAAATGTTCACGTGCAATATCTGTTTTTCGGTAAAACAGGGAAGTGAATGTATGGACTTTAAAGACTGCAGGCATGTGTACTGCAAGATTTGCGTAAAGAACTATTTTGAAATTCAAATCAAAGATGGACAGGTCCATTGCCTGAATTGTCCAGAACCTCAATGTTCATCTGTTGCCACTCCTGGGCAGGTAAAAGAATAGAAAAGTTAAGGGTCAGACATGGTATGAATCCCGCCCTGTCATTGGAGGATAAAAATAGATGGGCATTCTCCAGAAAGGAAAGCTAGTACAGGTAGTCTTCAACTTACAACTGCAACTCAGCCCAAAATTTCTGTTGCTAAGTGAAACGTTTGTTAAGTGAATTTTGCCCCATTTTACCACCTTTCTTGCCACAGTTGTTAAGTGAATCAATGCAGTTGTTAAGTTAGTAAAACGGTTGTTAAGTGAACCTGGCTTTCCCATTGACGTTGCTTGTCAGAAGGTCGCAAAAGGGGTTCAATCACGTGACCCTGGGACACTGCCACCGTCATAAATACGAACCAGTTGCCAAGCGTCTGAATTTTGAGATCATGTGACCATGGGGATGCTGCAATGGTCATAAGTGTGAAAAACAGTTGTAAGTCACTTTTTCAGTGCCATTGTAACTTTCAACGGTCACTAAATGGACTGTTGTAAGTCAAGGACTTACTTAAAGATATATTAATGTCCAATTATAGTAGTGGATATCTCTATTGTTAAAATGATTCTGGCAGCTAATACTATAAGTACTTAAAGAGATGACCACAGAACTAGGATCCCAAAAGAATTAGGCCAGTGCTTTAGTATTTACCTAATTTATAAGAACAGATAGGTGTAAGGTGGTTTGTCCTGCAATAGACAAAGGTTTATTATTTTCTGGATTAACTTTATTTTGTAAATTAACTTTTCAATAACTTTAGAACTTTGGTCTAAGCTTAGCGTTAAATGTATGTTTTTATGTTCTGTAATGAATTGGCCCCAATTTAATTCAGTAATATTCTGAAGTCCATTCTAAGTCTTTCAAGTCTTTAAACTGTTATTAGCCAAGCGTTAGAAATATGCATTGTGGAGCACTGATAAGAAAATAGTCACTTCCAGTTTTGATATGAACTGAGAGTAAATGCTATGGCTTCTGCAGTAAGGCAATAGGTCTAAATGTAGTTCCCTTGATTAGAGTCTTTTTACTCTTCTGTCAGATTATTTTCATAAATATAATACAGGGTAAATCTTGCTACAGCAAAATCCTCTAACGTTTTTCATCACTTGCCTTGAAGGTGAAAGAGCTGGTGGAAGAGAAGCTGTTTGCACTTTATGACCGCCTGCTGCTTCAGTCAAGTTTGGATTTGATGGCAGACGTAGTCTATTGCCCACGTCCAAGCTGCCAAACCCCAGTGATGCAGGATCCTTCTTGCACAATGGGCATCTGTTCACGATGTAACTACGCATTCTGCACTTTGTGTAAAATGACCTATCATGGAGTTTCCCCATGTAAAGTCACTGCAGGTGAGTAACCATAAAGGACCTTGCCTTCAGTGCTCTCTGAATATTTATACTTTATATGAAGAGAGCTAGTGTAGTGTTGGAGATTAAGCTTTTAAAATGATGGACTGGCACTGAGGAAACTCAGGTTCTCCTCAGCCATGGAAACATTCTCACAGAATAACTGTTGAGTCATTTATTTATCAAGTTGTGAAACTTACAGAGGGACACATTGATTCTTACGCCAACCTATCTCACGGGGTTCTTTTTGGGAGCACTCCTTATGCCACCTTGAGGTTCTGAATGAAAGGTGGGGTATAAATCTAGTTAATTAACATTATTTTGGGTGTGAAAATCTCTTCAATAATCTCATAGAATGATGGTGGGTGGTGCAGGTGGCCCTCCTAAGAGCATTTCAAGATTATACTGATGACATTTTGTGGCCCAGTTTTTTGTTTGTTTGTTTAAAATAGGAAGAAATGACTATCTTAATTCTATGGAACATTTAAGAGCCAGTTTAAAAAAAATAAGTCTAATTCTTAAATTGTTTGAGAAGATACAAAGCAAAAAGATGATTTAAGTCTCTTGAATAGCTTCAGATTCTTCAGCTTAATAGAATTAATTTATTCTCCTCCGAATCAGACCAAACATTTTCATTCTAACCATTCTGATTTCATAATTGGGTCACTATCTATACTTCTAGGGGAAAACAATATTTAACATTTTAAATTGCAGACATTGGTTACCAAAAATTGGCAGCTGTCAGAATTGAAATTCTTAGAGGCTATCCTCTTACACAGTTCTTGATAACAGCGATTGTAGAATGTTTTATTGAGTAAAGGTATTTTTTTTAAATACTTTTATTAAGAGTTATAAATGTAAAGTTAATATGAACTACATAAAATGAAAACATAAATACAAGAAAAGGCGGGGGGAATAGGAGAAGGGTGAAAAAGAAAATAAAGGGACGATTTAAAAAAAAAGAAGTAACTTCTCCCTTCATCCCAGTTGGTAAAAACAATTTTAGTAGCTTATCACAATTTCTAAATAAAGCATAAATTCTTTTCTGCCTATAGCTTATCTCTTAGATAAAGAAAACAGTCCAAATGCTACATCCATTAATCTTTGTCAGCAAAAGTCCAGTAAGGGCAGATATAACTACTTTCTTCTTTTAATCCTGGTCAAACAAGCCAATCTTATAAACTTTCCTGAGTTTTTAAAATTATTTTTGACCACTTCAAAAAAACCCAACAACTTCTAGAGGTAGTTTGCTGATCATCTGTGTTTCAAAGCAATAATCCTTCAGAACTTTAACAGATTTCTTTTGTATCAATAAGTAAAATTGATCCTTTTGTTTGTTGCTTCTAATAAAATCCTTCCAAATCTTAACAGTTCTTTTATATATCCAGAAGAAAAAAAATAGTTTCATCTCCTTTAGGGAATAAGTCATGCATCAGATCTATTTGTATTACATTTAAATCCCCCTTCAAATTAATTTCATAGACATCCATTGCAGCTCATTTTGTTTTACAACTTTATTAGAATATGGTCTGTCAATTTTATCAAGTGTTTGATCCATTCTTTCCAAAAATTTGGCTCAGAGGTATTCAAAACTTTACACTGAGGATTTCTGCTCCATTTTATTTTTTCCTCTGATTCTTGTGTCCATCCTTCAAGGTATCTTTATAATAAAAAAAAAAAACCAAAGAAATTGACATTTTCCCATGAGAAATTCTTCTAAATAATTTAAAACAATAATTCCAAATTCCTATGGCCCATTAATTCCTTGTTAACTTTTCAAAATCCAAATACTAAGCACCCTTTTGCTTAGTATTTGGTGTAAATTTTATTGTAAAAGTTTTTAAAATATATGGGTTGTTTTTTTTTGATTATGCAAACCAGCCTGATGTAATGAACTTGGTGTAATCCCGACTCCCAGCCATTCCACTCATAAGATAACTAAAAATGGCAATTTCTGCAGCCTACACATGAAAAATAGTTTTCTCAATCATGAAGTCGTGAGATCTCAACCATCTCTCCTTTATTCTGGAGAAATTATGCTGGGTTGGATCTAGCATCTAGTCGAGATTTGCCTCATAAAAGCCGTTTTGCTAGCCAGCAAAAGCTAGCAAGACATCAGCTTGCCATGGCACTCACACAAGAAGTGTCTTATTTATTAAAACATATTGAAGTAGTAGGTTTGACTCCTCTAGTAAAAGCATTTTGGCATGAAGTGAATTCTTGATGCCTATGTTGATATTCAGTATTTCTTAAGAAAAATATGAAAAAATATTCTATCCCATATTACTCTTGTACTACTGTTATTTGTTGAAATGCATGAGTGTGCAAAACTAATGACACTTGTTTTGTGAAACAGGTAAACATGTTTGTACGACTTTATGCCATTTTCTGTCCTTAATGCAGAGAAGCTAGCAGATTTACGCAATGAATATCTTGAAGCAGATCAAACTACAAAACAATTTTTGGAGAAACGCTATGGCAAAAGAGTTATTCAAAAGGCCTTAGAGGAGATGGCAAGTAAAACATGGCTAGAATGTAATTCCAAATCGTGTCCCTGCTGTGGAACTCCTATTGAGGTGAGATCATAGCAAAGAAGGACACGAGTGAAAAATGTTCTGGAGATTCAAGAGATGTTAGTTTAGCTTTTCAGGAGCAAGAATTGTGGTTCACCTTTGAATTCCTGTGGACAGCATTTTTTTAGAATATCAGCTCAGTCTAATCCTGACTATAGGCTGGGATCATCTCCATAGATTAGGTTTTGGTTGTGTTGGGAATGACAGGATTTGAATTGCCCTTTCCTGTGGTAAAAACCTATAGGTGGTAAGAAGGCTGTTTCTTTTTCTTTTTTTCTTTTTTTTTAAATAAATTTTTATTAATTTTTCATTGAAAAACAAAAACATAAATCTTTTATCACAATATCAACCAAAAAAAGAATCAACACTAATCAATACATTCACGGACAGAAGGCTGTTTCTTAACAACTAGGAATACCTGTCTTAAACTGAAACAAAAACACTACAAATATATTGTTCCAGATAGGTCATTATGTAACTATCAATAGAACTAGTTGGAAACTGCTGGAAAAATGTTAAACCAGACTAAGAAGAACTGAAATGTATCTACACTTTTCATAGTCACTATTTACAAAGCATTTTTCAGTTAACACAACATAATCTTGAAGGGAGTTAAAATTCACTTTTTCAATTCAGTTTTCTCAGTTCATTCCACAGGTTATAGTTTTGAACTTAAGTTTTTCATTTAATAAAATTGCTCTTTCCTTAGTTTAAGAATGGCCACTTTAAAAGTTGGAAAAAGTTTCTGGAGAATGTTCTCATATTGGTTTTCAAATACTGCTCTTTGTGATAAAATTAAGTCTTGACACCTGTCTTTTATACACACGCAGATACCCACAAACATATAACACCCATAAGCTCCCATATCAGTTTATGTAACTTCTGCTGATATACTTCCTAGCCGCTAAGAATAAAGGACTGTTGACAATGGATTTTTCTTTGTTGTTTCTGAAGCTCCACTTTTGTAATACTATGGAACACTGTACAGGTAGTCCTCAACTTACAACAGTTCATTTAGTGACCATTTGAAGTTACAATGGCACTGAAAAAAGCAACATGATGGTTTTTCACACCTATGACTGTTGCAGCATCCTCATGGTCATATGATCAAAATTCATATGCTTGGCAACAGAGTCATATTTATGACGATTGCAGTGTACTGAGGTCATGTGATTGTAAAATAATTATTGTAAAATAAATCACTTAACAACCGTGTTACTAATTTAATAATTACAGTGATTCACTTAACAACCAATCGTAAGATGGGATAACACTCACTTCACAGCTGTCTCACCTAGCAACAGAGACTTTGGGCTCAATTGTGGTCATAAGTCAAGGACTTACCTGTATTTTAAAAAATCCCATCGAGTGCTTCAGCTATTTAGAAAAGGCAGGCAGAATTCTCTTTCTTATAGCAGTCAGACAGTATTTGCTACTGCAGTTTCATAAGTTACTGTAATGTTAGGAATACTGAGTTGTAGATAATACAAGGGAATAGCCTCTACATCTTTTGTTTTCCATTTAGCAAGGTACAGTGCATTTATAATGCAGATTTCAGGTCAAGTTGCCTTTTTCCCTTCTCTTTTTTCAGAAGTTAAATGGCTGTAACAGGATGAGATGTACTGCTTGCATGCAATATTTCTGTTGGCTTTGTATGGGTGCTTTATCAAGGATAAATCCATACCAGCACTTTAATGATCCAGGCTCACCATGCTTTAACCTGTAAGTAACCTTTTTCTCTACTATAGATCTGGGTTTACAGGAGTTAATAGGGTTTGCATTCTAGAAGACTTTGGGATCTCTTACTACAAAGTAAGCAAAACAATAGGTCAACATTTTTCAAATTTGGTAGTTTTAAGATGTGTGGACTTCAACATCCTGGCTGGGGAATTCTAGGAATTGAAATCCACACTTCTTAAAAGCAGCTAAATTTGAAAAACACTGCAACAGTTTAATAAAATGAATGCTATTTAGTCTGGAGCTTATTCCACATGCTGGTTAAAGCACAGTCACTCAAGCCCTCGTTGTTTCCCGCCTGGACTATTGCAATGCTCTCTACATGGGGCTCCCCTTGAGGTGCACCTGGAGGCTCCAGCTAGTTCAGAATGCGGCTGCGCGGGGGATTTTGGGGGCCTCTAGATGCTCCCATGTAACACCTCTCCTGCGCGAGCTGCACTGGCTGCCGGTGGCCTTCCGGGTGC